>NC_135219.1:16240982-16368482 GCF_052324685.1 Brachyhypopomus gauderio | reverse complement strand
CCCCTCCCCGTACCCTTGTCTCATCCTATCAGATCAGTCAATGCTGGTTGCCATGGAGAGAGCAGGTGTGGGGGCGGAGAAGAGAGGAGCCCAGGAGAACGAGGAGAGAGAGCTGGAGTCAGAGGAGAGCGCTGGACGGGAGGAGGAGCCAGAGGAGGAAGAGGGGGATGAGGAAGAGGAGGGCAAGCAGGTCGTGACGAAGAAAGGAGAAAACAAAGAGGAACAGGAGAGACGTTCCAGCAGAGAGGGGGAAGAAGGTGAGGAGCTTACACCTGTGGGGAGTCCCAGCACATGGGTGGTGTGTGTGTGTGTGAGAAGGGAGCGTTAGTCTGCGTTCAGTGAGATGCTCTGGGTAATGAGGGAATCTTTAAGAGAACTGACAGTAGTTCAAGTGTCTTAACACGCATCAAACCCAGGGGACTGTATAATTAACATACTTTTATAGTCTAACGATTTATCTCACCACAGTGGATGAATGCATGATCAATAGAGACATAATCCCTGTTCTGTAGAGGTTAGTGTGAAACCATGTCTGTCTGAGAGAGAGAGAGAGAGAGAGAGAGAGAGAGAGAGATAGAGAGATAGAGAGAGAAAGAGAGAGAGAGAGAGAGAGATGGACAAAAAAAGAAAGAGAAATGCAGGCAGACAGAGATTTGACAAGAGGACGAGGTACATTAGTAAATCATTAAGTACATTAGTTCACCACATATTAGCTTTGTGTGATGTTTGAGGGAGAATTGAGAGACTTTGATGAACATGATGAACGTGGTGGAACAGAAGACCCAGCCTGGGGCCTCTGAACTGAAGGCTTTGCTAAAGCCCATTTAGTTGATGATTTTAGGCTATGAACACACAGGCCTGGCCGTCTGATAATGTCGGGCCAATGGAAGGTGTCGGTGACGCACCGCTCCCTGTACTCAGTGTGGGGTGTTTTGCTCAGTTTGCTCTGATTGGTCCATGCATGTAGGATCTGTTTGGGGGTTGGTGATGGGGCGGCAATTTCTCATTGGCTGTTCAGTTTGACTTAAAATGAGATTATGTGGACATAAGCTGCATAAGGGTTTTTGTCACATTGTGGCTTGATCTACCAAGTTTGCTGTGCTAGCATAATTTTTTGCTTATGCAACATATAATGTTAGTAATTTTGTTGTATCTATAGAACATGTAGAACATTAGTCATTACCTTGAAATGATCATATGCAATTTTCTGAAAGGATGAAGATGATGAAGATGATGCTCTGTCTCTTCGTCGTTTATCTTTTGGGGCGGAGTTTTCTTCTTTTGTGTAAACACAGTACAGTACATATGTGCATGATGATAGTTGGAGTCTGTTTGGTGTGTTTGAGTGTAAATAAGTGATGAGAGGCAACGGTGAGCTCACACATGATCATCGGTCACTCACAGCTGGCTTTGGTCGTAAATGTTTAGAGTCCAGTGCAAGGACGTGAAGGTGTGTGTGGTTCGGACTGAGGGCGTGGCAGGGGGGGAGGGGTGCCTTGGGGTGGTTCAGCTGAGCCTCCAGTCCTCTCAGTCATCTGTCCGGAAGGTTCATTAGACTGAGTGAGTTTTTGCTGATGCTGTGTGAATAATCTCAGGCTCTTCAGAGAGGAGGGGGTGGGGGGTGGGTGTAATAAAAATGGGAGGAGAAACAGAGAATGAGAGAGGGAGGGAGAAATAAAGACAGACAAGTAACAGGCGGAAAGGCAATGTCAATTAAAATCACCGTCTGTTCTCAGTAGACGAGGGGGCGGGGCTGGATGTTCCGGGTCAGCACTCTGAGACGAAGGAGGAGAACCGGGCGGAACCGGCAGAGAAGAGGAGAGTCGTGGAGGACGTCGGCCTGAAACACTGGGCTCGTGCCAGGCAGTTGGCCCACAAGAGAGCTGAAATGAGCGCGAGGTCTTACGAGCAGCAGGAGGCGCCGCACCACTCCAAGGAGGCGCCGGAGGCAGGGGAGGTGGTGTGGAAGAGCCCCGAGGAGCATGATCTCCAGATGATGGCACGGAGGGACCCAGAGGACCGGAGGGATGAGGAGGGCAGTGCCGGCAAGAAGACAGAGGTACCGCTTGATTTCTGGGGGGCTGTGGGTCACGAACAAACGGTTCCCCTGAACAAGCGCTGACGTCAGCGGTCTCAAAGTTCTGTTTGTTCTTAATTATCTCTGTCTGCTCAGCAGCCCTGGCCTAAAGCAGAAACAATGACAGAAATACGTTGAAACTGTGGAGTAGGAGACCGTTTCTGCCCTCAGTCTCCTTCCTTTCACTTGTAGGAGGCTGAGATCGACGGCTTGGCCGCCATCGAGTCTGAACTGGAGGGCGTGGCTCAGAAGCTGCATCAGATGCGCCGGGGCTGAGCGAGGACCGCCCCCTGCTGCTGCCCCGCCCACCGCTGCTCCGCCCACCCCCCCTCCACCAGATCCCACCCCCTCACTAGCTCAGCCACGGCAGTGCCGACCCCACTTTGGCTCTCACTCTCTCCCCTTCCACTCTGGTAACACAATGCCCCACAGCGCCACCTCTGGTGAAAAAATGAAGGACATGCTTCCCATTGGCTTTGTACCCAGTTGCCTGCTTCAGCTCTACTTAAGTATCTTACTTGCTTGTCAAAGAATCTACCATGCAAAAATACCAGTGAGTAAATCCTATAATAATCATAATGGATAAAATGAAGAGAATGGGGATTGAATTTATATACAATGGAGGTATATGTTATTTTTAAGGTTCCTGTGCCTGATGGATTCTCATGCAATAATGTTTTTATCTGAAGATCATAATTAAATGCTATTTGGGATTTATTTAAGAAAACTAATAAACATGATAATATCTGTATCGGTGATGGGGATATTTGCATCAATATGGAACTCTGCAAGTAAATAGCTTATAGCTATTGGAATAAATCTTTGGTAAGGGCAAAGGCTGAGACTGAAAAATATGGCCATAACATTAGTTAACATTAGATTTTAGTGTTTATTTACTGGAACCATGTTTTTCTTCATGTAATGAGACATAAAACTTCAGACAGTGGCTCTTTTTGTAGTTTAAAATCTAGCAAATAATATATACACAAACATACAGAGTGTACAGTATGTACAAGCAGAGAAACACAGAAGCACAACGGTGTCTTGACATACAAACCCAGTTACACAACAGTTTGAACAGACATCTAATTGAAAATGTGTCATGTCGTATTTACACATTAAAAGTCCCAAGAGAGTAAGCTGGGCCGTGAGTGGTCTGTTCCTGCCTGTCAGCAGCACTAGATAGGTGAAAAAGATTCTTAGTCCTGTCCTCAGGGATGTCCATTTGGACCGGGTCAGGATCTCGTACGCATAAACGAAAGCTGCAGACACAGGTCGACTGGCTACGCCTCCCTGAGGACCTGTGACATAGATGATCCCAACTAATCTCATATTAGTGGTTGGAAGACTGAGGTAGCAATGTGTTTTACCTCATTCAAGCATGAAACCATTGGACATTTCACAACATGCATATTAAAAGTCCTTACACAGGGTGTGCGAAGGACCACAGGACATCTGTTCCACATATTACATTAAACGTACACTCAATGACCTAGACAGGGTGCTGTGATGTGCCCTGTGTAATTACAACAGTGCAGGTGGTCGAGCCTGGGCAGCAGTGCACGGAACTGGACCCCGAGCGTGCACGTGAGGGCCCAGAATCCGCCGCCCAGCCCCAGGGTTCACCTAAATGCCCAGTCCGTTTGGCCAGTTTGTTCCTTAGACCAAAAAAAGAAAAAAAAAAAAAACCCCTTGTGCTGTGTTGGGTTTGCCTGACACCAGCTGGACATTTGTGTTACCTACATTCAACGTTCTCTTACTGCCCCTGATCAGCAGTGCACAAATCATTTACCATTCATTAAGGCACCTGACCAAGACAAAGTCTAGTAGTGCAAGATGCATGAAAATAGACCAAATAAATCATGTGGATATCCACTGATATCTGCTAATTGCTCCATTTCAACCTTAAGACAAAAAAAAAACAGTGTCTCTTTGGTAATTAACCACACTCTACGGATCATAAATTGGCACAAAGAAAAAAAAATTCACCCCACTCAGCTGGCAGGAGGCTTTAATTGGTTCGTTAAAGGTAATTAAATATTCTAATTTTCCAGAGGGCCAATCAGGGCTCACTGGGAGGATGAGTCAGCCGCTAGCGTAGCCCGGCAGTGCTGTGGGTAGTTTGGGCCCAGGTCAGCGTTGCAGCAGCTCAGCCCCTGATGGGAGCCTTTCTTCTTCACTTCACTGTCAATCACCCAGCAGCTGCCTTCATTTCCCAGACTGCCGCAGGGCATCCCGAGGGCCACAGGCAAGTTTGGGGCTACACCAGCGGCTCTAAGGGCCCCACAGGGACCTTGTAGAACAGTAGTCAGGTGAGTCAGCAGGTCATCAAAGAACTCAGGGACTCCTTCATAACCTGGGCAACAGTTAAAACACCACACGTTAGACACCATTTCATTTCACTCGACCGGAATTAGACCAAAACTCAGTTGTAGTGGTGTTTAAACACTAAAATACAAAACGAGTGCCTTCATTTAATAGTGCAGGAGTGGATTTTTGTTAAATCAACAGACAGGCTGGGAAAGGGGAGCAGACATGATGTGTTTCCTGCCTACAGCGCTCTCGTGGGAGCTCGGGTTTACCTCAGAGAGAGCCAGCACAATCAGGCCTTACTGCACATACCTCATCACCATAGCAACAAAGGGAGAAGGTGGTGTCAGGGCTATGTGTGTAGCAACATAAACAAACAAAACGCTAAGATGGATTTTATATTTCCCTCTGAAGTAAAGAATTGACCTGAACACAAGGTGTCGTGCCGAGATCTGTCGGTGTGTTCACTAATAATAAAATCATAAAAGTCATTTTAAAGCAGAAGAAACTAGAATTTCTGGATAAAGATAAAAAACAAACATTAAATAAAATAGTATTTTATGAAAATAAATCACCAAAACTGTTAAAAATGAAGAAAAGAATAAAGTTAATATATATATATATATATATATATATATATATATATATATATATATATATATATATATATATATATATATAAAGTAATATGGCCATCATACACTTTGCCCTCTCTGACTCCACATTGACACCGTGTGGTCTAGAAGCAGAATTTGTTCTGGGAGCAGTAGGATAATATTACAGTACATGAACCTGCCCAGTAAGAACCTACAGAGGAATTCTTAGCACAGACTGATACATACTACACTGATTCAAACGATATCCTGTATATTGATGCAAACAGCCTACCAGGGAACGCGTTGATGTCGATGACGGCGTGCTGGCCTGTCTGGTTGCTAATGATGATGTCAATCCCAAACAAAGACACGTTCAGAGCCTGTCTCAAGCCCTTGGAGATCTTCTGAATGACGTCGTGGCTGGGTTTCCGACACTTCCCTTCCAAGTTGTCCCTCTGATAAGAGCACAACCAATGAAACACAAGCCAGGTCAGCTGGAACTGAGACCCAGTGATGGGTCGCTAGAAAAGTTAGACTGCACAACCAGCACCACTCATAATAATAATAATAATAATAATAATAATAATAATAATAATAATAATAATAATAATAATAATTTACTCACAGAGGTGAGATCTGAGGAGGATTCAGGTTTGGAGACATCATGACTGTTGAAGGAAATAGCTCTTCTGTCTAAAGGAGGTGATCACATGTTTTTCATTCAGTCGTTTCTGTAACATCGTTGACACATTTAACCTTTTGCATATTTCATTATAATGTTTCCCAACCTATTACAAATTATATTACATTGCAAACGTGACGTTTCTACTCCTGCAACTATATGGAGACATTGGCCTTCTGCTCCACGTCACGTGTGAATCAAAACAAACTATTCTCCTTAAAGAGAGCCAAGTTTAGTTTAAATATTAACATCAGCATGAACTGACAGTGGGAAGAGAAAGAAATGGTTTACAGATCGTAAGAGGCAATTTGCATGCGGTATAATAGCCCAAGAGCCATTATCTCAAATCTCACTGTGTCCATGATTCCAGGTTGTTTTAAACAATGGAGAACATCATAAACAACCTCAGATAAAGTACCTTTATAAGGAGATGTGTGTGTCCTTGCAAGATTTTAGATACTATAACTAGTGCGAGGAGTCCACATCCTTTTAAATCGTATCTAAAAGCATGCATGCCATTCTGTGAGAGGCTTTTATTGGACTTACTGCAACAGATGGACAAGCCCCTACACACCCTACCCTCTCTCTCTCTCTCTCTCTCTCTCTCTCTCTCATACACACACACACACACACACACACACACACACACACACACACACACACACACACACACACACACACACACCAGGTGCCCTTTCTTGAAGCCTCTGAACATTTGGTGCTCCTATTTTCTGATACTGAAGTACATGTTTGTTTAAAAAAAAACTTTTATGTGCTAGCATGATTTTTTAAATGAAAGACTGACCATGGCTCAACTTTTACACAGTTCAGTTAGGTTGTATTTACACAGCACACTTAACAACAGACACCATCTCAAAGAAGCTTCACAGGAACACTTCCCAGATCCTTAATAATTAATGGTGACTGTAGCCAGGGAAATTCTTCATGTGATATCAGGACCTATGACGGATCACTAGGAGGGACCTCTGAACCTGGGGGCGGGCTGACCTGTTGGTCCAGAAGGGAAGTTCCTGAGAGACGGCCGCTCCACCACGCTGTAGGCATCTCCCACTACGAACACCTTGTAAAGCACAGCGTTGTGGTTGATGAAGCTCTGGATCACGCAGGGAGGCCTGATATCTCCCAGGTCCTCCTCGCTGAAGATGATGGCCATCTGCAGATATACGGCCACAGTGACGAATGAAGCAGTGACACAGCATGGTCAATGAAACACCCTAAGGTTGCACATTAACTAAGGGAAAGGTTAGAAACAGCAGGTTGACCCTGTGAAACGGAGGTGTGTCATAGGTAAAGAATAACACCTTGTCCTGGAGGTGTGGGGAGTCAGACATATCTCTTCTAGGGTGTTGTAATGTCTCTTTCCACATCACTAAGATAACTGCACACTAGAAGTCTTTCAGCTAAAGACCAGTAAGAATTCAGTTGTGCTTTATGGTCCCTGTAAAATCTCTGTGCACACGATCATAAAATCCCATGACCATCGATTTACCTGCACAATCACTCCATCAGTCGAGAATAGCACATTAGTAACATATTAATCTTGGACATCCCACATTTCAAACACTAGAACCAGTTTTAGTGAGACCCTAGCAATATACAATGATTTGCCATGGCATGACGCCTCCCGAAGATATTTACTGTATGTTATTGGAGGTCTAAGCTATATCACCCTGATGAATGATTCACAATTAACTATCATTCAAATTCAAGATCACTGTGGTTCAAAACATCAGTACGTGTCTCTACACAGCAAAAAAAAAAAAACCAGTCCTTTAGATCTGATTTGAGTCATTGTGTTCCAAGGGAGGAGCCAGGCCGGTCTGGCTGAGTTTATAGTGATTGAAGACTATTTAATTTATTACCCATTTAAGTCATAGGCCAATTACATAATGCACATTTGATGATTGATGAGAAAAGGAAATAAGGAAATGTGGTGTCTCCCAAATGCGTTCTTACCTCATGGGAGTTGGTTCCATGTGCAACCTGGGTTTTGCAGACTGCAGTGAAACAGAAAAAAAGTACAAAAAGCACGAGCCAATAAAATGCTTCCATCACATAGATCACGTACAGAAATGTAATCTGAATAAATGTTGTACGGCTCCGGCAGCGCGGTGTGTGGGTGCCAGGGGCCGGGGGAAGGACACTTACTGAATGGGAATGTGATGCCATTTTGCTTGAGCTGCTCTAACGTGTCAGGGCCGCACTCACTGCCGAGCACCATGAATTGAGGGGAGCGGATCCGTCCATCTAAACCAGCACGGGGGGCACGGGGAGAGGGCACGATCAGCTGAATCACCGTCACTCCGCTCCGCCGCTAAGGTACGGTAAGGATCGGCGAAGCCGTTTGCTTATTGTGTTCCCGACTGTGATTCCGAAAAAAGCAGCGACGTCTTTTACGTAAAACGTGTGACCATGCGGGACCTGTCTAAGACAAACATGCCCAAGAGAGGCCCTGCACGCCCCACACACAGGCAAGGCCAGGGTCAAGAGCAGGCCTCCCTCTCGTGTTTTTCCCTGATTTACATCTTTCTTTCTGAAAATACGTGGCCGAGGAAAGCGTTTTGCAGAGCTTGAGCGAAATGTACTGTATTGACATCATGACAGCAATCTTTCTTCTTTCGGTGTTATGTGTTCCTATTTGGCATGTTATGTCATTTCCTAACAGGCAATATTTCTTTTGGATCCACACTAACATTTCAAGGTAAACTGTATCTTATATCTGTTCTTTTAGATCTTCATGTTGTTCAGCTGTGTTTATATAAACCAAAATATATGATAAGAAACAAGCTATACGTAATTACTGGCTTCTCTGCTCACAAAGTGTTTTTTTCAAGTGTTGACTACCTGAAAGATTTTCTCTGGAGACTGAAATGCAGAAAACTGATTCTGGTCTATAAACCTCGCATTATGTGTAAGAGGAGGAAAAGATCAACAATCTATTTCCATATTCACGGACGAGTAGCCATACAGTATGGAAATCATACAGACCAATTCGCCAGCTCACGGAAAAAAAGGCTTTTTTAAACAGCCCAAATGATCCATTATTTTAGTCATTCTATAATTATCTACATCAATTGCCCATTTGGATAATGACAGAACCACAGGGAAGTATGTTGATAATCCCAGCAAGTGAGTGACGTAAAAAAAAATGCAGATTGTGAATTACAGCGAGTACATTAGCGTTATCTTCTTTTTCCCATGATCACTTGCTGTGTTGTTTCATAAGCTAATAGCCATGGAAGCGGTTGCCTGGAGACGGAGCCCAAGAAAAGAGTCACTCCCTTGGAATTCTAAACAGAGCTCTCTCCTCCGTTAGAGACAGTCTGCAGCCAAGGCTGTTAACCTCGCACTACTTCCTGACTGGCATCCCCGGGTCTCCGTGGCAGACGGGCACCTCTGCCATCACGTTTACTGCGGTTCTCCTGACGGAACTATGATGTTGGTTGCACAAATTATATTCAAGACTGTGTTTTGAATGTTCTAGTAATGTAATGCTTATTCTTGTTTACTCTTTATGGTTCACTAGCTCAAAATTGACCAGATAGTGCTGTTAGGTATCTAAAACATGTAAATGAACATGCATCAGGTTATGGTTTTTAGTGACAGCATCTGTGTATCTTCTTTTGCAGACCGTGCCTCTCTCATCTACTGCAGAAAGGCCATCACAACCACAACAGGATGGAATGGTCTCCTGTCTGCACGGCAAGTGGCAGAAAGAATGAATGACTCAGCAGATCTGGGCCGTGAGCCCCCATGTTGCTATAAGACCCCCCCTCTCAAAACCAAGCAGAATAACCAAAAGCAGAAACCCTCATACTGGACCATTTCAGATGCCCAAAGGACCAAATGGTAAAACTACAATAATACAACTAGTCATGGTAGAAAGTAAATGGGTTTTCTGTGTTGTTTCAAAATGTAGAATTAACTAATTTATTCATGTGCTAAAGGACCTTATTACCAGTCTGGTTAGTATATAATTTGAGATCTGTAGAATCAATGCATTTCTAAAGGTATTGAAAATCCAACTTTGACCTCAGAATCAATAACCATATTGAACATGAAAACAAACACATTTAACAGGAGTGATACAGACCATTCATGTATTCCTCTAGTGTGTGGATGAGCTTGTAGGACTTGAAGCGGTCAAGCAGGATTCGAATGGCTGGCAGAGGGTCGAGGATCACAGTCTCGGGGTGGGCATCGATGTACTCCTAAAGGTCATACAGAAATGCAGCCATGCATGAGGAAGAGAACCAACTTAACATGTAGAAGTCATGATTCATTTCATGCAAAAGTCATGTTCGGAACTGCAACTTCTAAAAATCAAACGCTTGCAATTAGACAATAAAATGGATAAAACTGGTATATACCACATATAACTGCAAATTGCATATACTACATACACTCACTGACCAATTTATTATGTATACCTTGCTACCGGGTTGGACCCCCTTTTGTCTTCAGACTGGCCTAATCCTTCGTATCATAGATTCAACAAGTTACTGGAAACATTCCTCAGAGAATCTGGTCCATATTGACATGATAGCATCACACAGTTGCTGCAGATTTGTCGGCTGCACATCCATGATGTGAATCTCCCGTTCCACCACATCCCAAAGGTGCTCTATTGGACTGAGATCTGGTGACTGTGGAGGCCATTTGAGTACAGTGAACTCATTGTCGTGTTCAAGAAACCAGTCTGAGATGATTTGTGCTTTATGACATGGCGCATTATCCTGCTGGAAGTAGCCATCAGAAGATGGGTACACTGTGGTCATAAAGGGATGGACATGGTCAGCAAACAATACTCAGGTAGGATGTGCCAGGAAAATATCCCACAAACCATTGCACCACCACCACCAGCCTGAACCATTGTTACAAAGCAGGATGGATCTATGCTTTCATGTTGGTGATGCCAAATTCTGACCCTACCAGCAAAAATCGAGACTCATCAGACCAGGCAATGTTTTTCCAATCTTCTATTGTCCAATTTTGGTGAGCCTGTGTGAATTCTAGACTCAGTTTCCTGTTCTTATCTGACAGGAGTGTCACCCGGTGTGGTCTTCTGCTGCTGTAGCCCATCCACCTCAAGGTTCGACGTGTTGTGCATTCAGAGATGCTCTTCTGCATGTCTCGGTTGTAACGACTGGATATTTGAGTTACTGTTGCTGTTCTATCAGCTCAAACCAGTCTGGCCCACAGAACTGCCACTCACTGGATATTTTCCTTTTTTCTGACCTTCCTCTGTAAACCCTAGAGATGGTTGTGTGTGAAAATCCCAGTACGTCATCAGTTTCTGAAATACTCAGACCAGCCCGTCTGGCACCAACAACCATGCCACGCCATTCTTCCCCATTCTGATGCTCGGTTTGAACTGCAGCAGATCGTCGTGGCCATGTCTACATGCCTAAATGCATCGAGTTGCTGGCATGTGATTGGCTGATTCGACATTTGTGTTAATGAGCAGTTGGACAGGTGTATCTAATAAAGTGCCCGGTGAGTGTATATTGCATTTTTTTTCATATAAACAGGTTCACCAGGTGTTCCACAGATGTGCTCCAACAATGATCTATACGTGCTTTTGCAAAACGCAACCCTATTGATGACCTATATGAAGAAGATGAAGCACATCTCAACCATTAGCAAACAGATGTTTCTGTTAACAAAACCGGTGCCAGTACTGTTGTTTTGGCTCAGAACATTAAAAATGCGAGGTGCTATCAAACGTGTTGAAGCATCTCTCAGTGCCCAGAGGTGACTGGGTGCATCTACCTGCACGCTCCGCACAAGCACTTGGGCCTCTGTGACGTTCTGGTCGGCCTCCAGGATGTGGTCCGTCAGCTTGTGGATGATGGCGTCCAGTGGGCCCTGCTCCTCCAGTGGCGAGACGAGGTCCAGCTGGGACAACAGGGTCGAGAGGCTGTATTTCAGTCGTAATCCTTTAGGAAAACTCCCATGACAAAGCATGAAGAATGAATGGTGAAAATAGACTTGTGCTCAAATCACATCTGCTAATTCAGGGGTTCCCAACACAGCCCTTGGGGACTTCCAGAAGGATCCATATCCTGGCACTGTCTCAGCATCCAGCACAGAAGGACCAGCAGTCCAGAGAACCGAACCCTTGTTCAGGTGTGCTGGGAGCTGACACAGACCAGATATGGAAGACATATCTCTAATTGTAAACCTCATATTGTGTTATTATACTAGCAAAACAAATACTTGTGTACTTATACTAGCAAAACAAATCGTTCTGTGTTAATGAAAAGCAAATAATTTACTTCCAACATAATGAAACAAGTTATCTAATGTCTTAACACAAAGCAACTTTTAAAAACACTCTACTAGAAATAATTATTTATTGTGCCGTATCTACAAATGTATCTACACAAAGTTCCATTACAAGTTCTCATATTTCAGATTAGAGATGTCTGCCTGAAGTTCTTTTAGGAAGGCATTTTATACCTCAACATAATTAGAAAAATAGGGGTTTGTGGGTATGAGGTTAGTATATCTGTATGGTCACAGTTGCTCTGGGATTGACCTTCTGGGACATGTTATTTTCTTTGGAAGAGACCACTGGGTTTTTTGGCAGAGGACAGAAGCGTATAGAAGTGGTAAGGGGGGAGGGGCATGCCTGCACACATCATTATGCAAGAGGCATCCTTTGAAAAGAAGTAGCAAATAAAAGTAGCCTGGGCTCAAGGGACCCACCATATTGTGGGGAGGAGGTGGTTCTCGGGTACATGATTCCCAGTAGGCTGTGATCAGAGTGGGGATGAGGTCTGGAAATACTCCTAACACAAAGATGGGTGATTGGGTCATGGGTGATTGAGGAATAAAGACATGGTCTGATAACATCTGTTTGTTCATGAGACACATATGTGCCTCCAGTGAGCATACGGAGACATCCAGCACCGGTCCAAGGGAATCGGTCTTTCTGATCTTGTTTCACCGAGACTCAGCTGAGATTCTGCCAAGACTTGGCTGACAGGCTTCAGTATTCTAAGGCAACATGATGATTTTAAGACTTTAAGATTTGAAGGTTTAATATTGAAGAATTTGTCTCTAGTGTTTTAGCATGAGCTACAGCTTTTCAAGGGGGTTCACTGTTTCCAAAATGTCATCATGCCTTTATTTGTTGTAGCATTGGAAAATCCCCTATTCAAGCCCCTACCTTAACCAGCCAGTTCTTCCTGAAAGTCAGAACCAGCTTATCACTCTCATAGAAGGAGAAAAACAACTGTTCGTTACAGCCAAAGTGCAAACAGTTACTTGTGTTCTCTGAAAATGTTTTGAGCCTTTATAGAGATGACTACATCTGAAAATACACAAATGAAGTAGGCCCACTACAGACCACAAATGAAGTAGGCCCCCACTGTTTTTATAAAGGTGAGGCTATGAAGGCAATGAACTATTAATCAGGCACTATTAGCTAGCGTTGCACTTTTGAGCATGTTTTGCTGTGTTTTACAGGGGAACACTTGAAGCAATACCTAAGTATTTCAAATGTGCTTGTCTCATACACTATTCTCTCCTATTTTTAGAGCCATAAACAACTTAAGCCATTATTGTTTTCAGATCTTCAGAGTAAATATTCAGTAAATACCAACCATGTAAATAAAGTACAATTCTGAAACTGAAACTTTGGAAAACACACAATGAAGGTGAGCATAAATTAAGAATACAGGGGCCCCACTATCTTATCCTCCTGATAATGTCAATGTGTTTATTACTGTATGAATAGTGCAGAGGTTAACAGGAAGGATTAGATTGTGAAATACAACTACAGCAGACTAACTGCTTGCAAAGCATTCCCTTAAAAAGCAGACTGCACAAGTCACAAAGTGACAGAACCTTAAGACTTAACAAAATATATTGAGGGTCTTTCAGATTATTAGCTCATTGGTTGCTTAGAGAGATGTTTGATGACAGCACCTGTGACTCAGTGGAGCAAAGAGCCAGGTAATGTATAATGTGAAGTCAGTTCAAAGTCCATCTGTTGTTTTCTTTGCTGTCCACACCCTTCACCTCCTATTCTTTATAGACCTGTCAATTCAATATTAGTTAAAGAATGGAGCAAGGCCTTCTAGGTATGTGTGCATATGTAACCATTTGAGTGTGACTTGCGTTTGTGAATGTGTGTGTGTGTGTGGCTGAGTTTGTCTCTTATCTTGAGCTGTCTGTCAGATAGTAAAAGCTTTCCTGAAGGCCACAGGACCTTGACTAAGCCTCTTCGCTCTGCCTGTTTGCCTCGAAACTGTGATACCAAAGAACCACTAAAACAAATGTATGAAGTACCCTAATGATAAAAGCTGTCAAGATACACTGCATTCCTTTATTGGTAGCTATGCCAGGCTACCCAGAAGCATGATTTGTATTCGAATCTTTGAGTATTGGAGTTACCTCAGCTGCCACAGCTGCCACAAACAAGGCAAGAGTATATGCTGCTCAAATATGGACATAACGTCTGTCTCATGGAAGTCAAATGACCAGCAAGCAAACAGGCACACACTATTCTGAGAGCACACAATAGTTTGCATAATCAAACACAACTGCCAAAAATGCTAATCAGGTAGCCATTTTAAGCACAAAGCACATCAAACCAAATGTTTTTGTGAACAAGTCTGTTTGTTCTGTAACACGGGACTAACTGTCCCAGGTACTGTGTATGCTGTGAGATCGACAGAAACGTGATAGCACAGACTCTGACATAAATATATTTTTTTATATTTTTAATTTTTATATATTTATTTTTTTAATAAACTGTGTATTGCAAAAGTTTGTCAAATGTATGGTAGCTGACCATACTGAATACTGAAATCTGAATTCCACAACTGGAGAGTCGTCAAAGTGGAGGGCAGAATGCAGTGCTACGCGGGGAATGATTAAATGAGAGGAGAATATTTTTAGAGGCTGTAACTCATGGCACAAGGCTGTGAGCTAGATAAAAGAGGACTTGAATTTTATTGGATAGAAAGTGGAAGTCATAGTGATTTAACTAATTCATTCTAAAACGTGTTTCACAGGGTGAGATTCATTATTCATCTAGACTTGTATAACTCATGTCTGAAAGGTTGACTAATGCACTTCCAAACAAATGAGCTTCAGACTAAGTAATTTCTTAGGTTTCTTTAAGATAGAAAATAAGATGAAGATACATCACATAGAAAGCAGAATGCCAAATATGCTAGCAACAAAAAGGACCAGATGAATTAGATAAGACAGCAAAGACATCTTTGTTTTGTTCTGTACCTGCAGTTCAGAACTTAATGGAACATCTTGTAACAGAGTTACAGGAGCACATCGTTGTAATGAAATACACATCTGGATGTCCTGAAGCATTCATGCTATTTAGCTTTGAAGCTACCCTCTCAGAAATAGTGTTGATAGAGTAGCATTTAGCTTTGAAGCTACCCTCTCAGAAATACAGAGTAGCATTTATCTTTGAAGCCTCTCAGAAACACCGTTGATAGAGTAGTATTTAGATTTGAAGCTACCTGCTCAGAAATACTGCTGACAGAGTAGTATTTAGTTTTGAAGATACCCTCTCAGAAATACCAGTGAAGACATACTAAACTATTATGTTATCTCTCAGAAAGTAATAAAGGAGCAATCAGCATAATGAGTGTAACGGTTCCTCTCGTGGTACATTAAGATACCTCACCAGGCTTTTTTGGTAGAACTCGACCAAAAGCGTAAGAGCTGAAACGAAACTATTTCAAAATAATTCTATTGATCAAATCAAAAAGGGCATTTGTGAACATAGGGCTATTTCTTTTTTTTTTTTAAGAAAATAAATAGCTAAACATGTTGATAGCATGTATGTACCTCTCGGCTTGTATATGATGTTATTCATGTTATGAATGCACTGTGAATGAATGAAACATAAGGCTGTGGGTGAGAGAAAAGAGGGCTTGAATTCTATTGGAAAGAGATTTATGATGGACATTCAAGAAAAACAGTGGTGGCGTTCACACCAAAGGGGACAACTAATGATTGGGTTTGTAGAGTGTTCAAACATCTATGTGGTCGCTCTGGGGAATGGAAAATTCTATTTTTTGCATGGATGAAGTCTCTTTCCCCTCAGCTAAAGGTCACTGCATGTTTTCTATTTCTTCACTCATCTTGTACACAACTGAACTGAGAAATCAGATGGCAACCCCTTTAGACTCCATTTATCCAATAAACTCGTTGGCAACATTTTAAATGGAAATCTTTATCTGGTCTTTCAGGACTTTCAAGCAAGACGGTTATAAAGAATCAAAAAGAACACAAGGACCGATAACATGTTGAACATACACGGATTTGCTTTCTAATAGATTTCTATTACCTTTACTCTAGTGTGACATCATACTCAGCCATAGCCTTTCACATGCATAAGGTCTTGATGTTGACGGAATCAGAAATGTTCATTGCTCACAACATTCACTTACCGGGACCATCTCAATGCCCCTCTTCCTGCAAAATGGAAAGAGAGGGGAACAACAGCAATTCAGGAAATTACAAAAAAAAATTCTTTGATAACTTTGATTTTAAATATGAATCTTTGGTTCCTGAAAAGAGAAAATTTCATCTGGACAAAATTATTTGTTTTTTATACAATTGTTGATTAAAATGATAAGGGATGGCATGAAGCTTTGGTGTTACAGTGTTACTAATGATATTATTACTGAATAGATGTGGGAAGAGCATTTGAATAACAAGACTGATATTCAATATAAGTTCCCCTTTAAACAGAAATTGAAAGAAATGTAGGGAAACCTGTTATGTGGCAACCTAAAAAGGGTTTTGTGACTAAGGACCCCTCTCTGGCTAAAGATTACTATCTCTCACACAAGTGAGGTGAATTCTCTGCATTCCCTCTCACAGTAATTTACACACACACACGCACACACACACACACACACACACACACACACACACACACACACACACACACACACAGAGAGATAGATAGATAGATAGATAGATAGATAGATAGATAGATAGATAGATAGATAGATAGATAGATAGATAGATAGATAGATAGATAGATAATGTACATGCACACACATACATAGGAAGCATACACACATGACTAGCTTAATACTCGAAACAGATAATGTTGCTATGCAAGATTTTAATCCTGATACAGTAGGGAGGCCTACAGCTAATTATTCAAATGAAGCACTAACAAGAAAATATAGTTTGCCAGCAAAGGGCTAATAGGACCCTGATACAACATATATTTTACATCCTTCAATGTTTTCAAAGCAAACGAATTCTTGCTCATCAGGTTCGTGCTTTACAAACCGGTTACTATTTGTTGAGTGAAAAAAGGTGATATCATGTTAAGTTGACTCCAAACCACTCCCTTGTCTGCACACATGCTAAAGGGTCATTTATACAAAAACAAAACGAATTCACAGTCTGTGAGTTTTTCTTACAAGCAAAACAGAATCCTCAGGTCCTAACGAGAGGCTTCTCAACCTGTAACATACAACTATGCTCTTCACAGGACTTTCTGTGAAGTTTAAATCATGGTAGTAAGATGTCCTGCATTGGTCGTGAATCACCACAGAATAAAATCTGTGGAGATACGTGACCAGTGATCCTTCTGTGCCTGTCAAAGCCAGGGCCGTCTGCCTGGTGTGCATCCAGGTAACCCCTGCACTTTGTCCAAGCTCTGCCTTTTCATGACCAAAATACCACTGTCCATCTTGCTGCCCCATTAAGACTACCTGGGAACAGCTTTTAACTCAAATAACCCAGAAGCTCCCTGCACTTTGATATTGCAGCAGACAGCAACCGTAAAGGGAATCCCTTAGACAGGGTTACTCAGATAATGGTCTCCTGGCACAAAACTATCAACAGGTACTGTACTCTGTTTTTGGGTCGCACATAAGAGCAACAGACAATAATCTGTGGCTAGAACTTTCTGGTAGACCACATGATAGGCCACGACAAAGACCAACGACAAAGTAACCAATTGTAATCCGATAAGTGCACACAGATACATTTTCTCCGCAAATGGTGAATACATAGTTGCCTTTAATCCAAACTGCTGACTCGGGTGAAATTAAATGAATGTCAGCGTTATTATGTGAACTGACAGCACAGTAGGAGCGTAATAGTAAATGTACAGTAATGCAATTACCTAAATGTCATTACCTAAATCGTTGTCACTGTTATTTATTTAAACCTGCTACACGGTTAAACCTGCTACACACTAACTTGAAAATTATAATACACTGCCAGTCTGATTTCTTGTCAAGATGTTGCCTATATTTAAACTAAACAAATGTATCTAGATACACAAATGTTTTTAGATCTTTAAAACTATACCCAAATAAATATCTCCAGGCAGGACACAATATGTATGTATGATTGCATATATCTCAGAAGAGTATACTGACATGACTGTGTTTGCTCTGTGCCAAACGCGTGTGAGTGAGTGAGTGCTCACCTGCACATGTCTACGAAGGTCTGGAAATTCAACTTTTTGCTCTTCTTTTCGCTGAGCCAATATCCTACTCTCTTCCCTTTCACAAACGTCTGCATCTCTGGAACGGGCTAAGAAACTGATTTTTAAAAGTCAGCTCCTGAATGAAAGGTGGGCGTACCGTCATGAGCGATATTTACTTATTTACAAATACATATAATAATAACAACAACAACAACAACAATATTAACTAAGTTCGGGAGCTTTTCAGGTACAATGTCCGATATTCCAAAACAGGTCTGACAGTGACAACACGGTCCTACCTTACAAAAGCAGTGCCAGGATACCAGTGCAGGAAAGCTTGCCGAACCAGTCCCAGCGCTGGGCAGCCACTGGTATGTTTCTTGAATTTCTGGTAAGTCTCGTCACAGATTGAAGTTCCGTCAACAGTCGTGGGTCGTGATGTAGATTTTGTGATTTTACCACTACCGACTGTTACAATGTGTGCGGTTTACTTTCTTTCCTGAGGGAGTATCACATTATTTTTTTTAGGTATCTACAAAACGAAAATCGATTCTCATAATAAATGAAATTCCAAGTGAAATCCAAGTGACTTTTTGACACACTGTCCCATCTCAAATGGACCTACACTTGTCTCTACTGATGGTGACGTCCAGACTCTGGCGGCTGTCAGAATGTGTCGCGCGGTGAAGTAGTTTGATTGGATCGGTCGGAACCGACAGTGTTTGCAGGCACTGCCTCCTTCCCCATGGGCGGTCTTAGGGCCACGCAGCGTCAGTCAGATGCGCTGAAACACCAGCCCTGTCTTCATTCTTCACCATGTTCACCAAAGAGATATATAAACGGAGACAAGAAGAATGGTAAATGTGGTGAACAAAGTTTGGGATACGCTAGCTAATGGATTTAGTCTTTTTTGAAGGCCAAGACGTTCATTAGATTTTCTTGTTAACTTAAATTTTATACCAAGGAAATGTTCAACCGTGTTTAGTGAACCTGCTATATGATGTTACACCTTTCCATTAGGAAGACGTTGAGGTTTTAGAATCGTCCGCTAGGGGGCAGCGTGGCGCACTAGGTCGTTTTTACAGTGACCAACAAAGAACTCGGTCCCGGATATCCAGGACCAGGAAGTCAAGTCATATGACAACAAACCGCAATCAGTCGTTCGCTTCGGTGTTTAAGAGTCTCAAAATAAACTGACCTTGAGAAGACGGTGAGTATCATTTTACTTATATATTGGTTATTTTCTGTTTTGTAGTTGGTGATTTGGTCAAGGTTTGTCATATTTGAGATGGAGTATTTAGCTGTAGTAGACTAGATCGCAAACAGCTACTTTCAACGTTTCACTGTCGTGTTTTGTCAAACTGCTGATGGATCATCGTTCATGTCTGTGCCTGTAGTATTATTATTACATACGTGTTTCTGTTTACTGCAATGTTATATTAATTACTTCATAAAACAGCCCTCAGGATCAGGCCTTAAACGAGAAGAAACATGTTTAGCTTTGTAGCTTACATTTTACTATATTGTCTCTAATAACTGCATTCTCATTTAAGTAATATACTAGTGTGGCCCTTTGGAAAAACAGAGGGATACTGAAGTTGTATTGATGTTTTTTCCCCCTTGTTCTTTGTAATATGTCTGTTTTTCTACATTTGGAGGCTGTTCTGGGTCACTGTGTGTTGTTATGTAAAATCGTGTTAGAATATGGAAAATACCACTTTATTGTTGTTATATATGTGTTACTGAAAGGGTTAAAAGCTCCCGAGTTTGGTTGAAACGGACAGGACGAACGTGCTCAATACTCTCCAACTTTAGGTGAATCTGTCCGTTTGATTTTAGTTTCAGTGATTGGATATTTTTTGCAAACTGACGCGCATTGAGTTTTCCTATTGGTTCCAGAGAGAGGGGGCGGGAAGAGAGGAGAGGGTGAAGCTGCGGCGGGAGGAGAGAGAGGATACGAGTACAGCTAACATTCAGTTTATTCTATTATAATAGAATTCTATTACTCTATTATTAGTGAGAAGCTAATGCTGCAGGGAGAGAGTGAGAGGGTGAGCGAGCAGACAGAAAGGGAGCCATAGATGACTCGAGACTCATTAAAAGAGGTACTGTAGTACTACATTTTATTTAATTTTATGACTTTTGTAGTGACTAAAAGTATAGAGGCTATTCTTTGAATGTCCTTTGGGTTGGAATCGTGGTTGGTTTTTACTACGAATTGCATACGTGTCCTAAAGAGTGTGTGATAAAAGGGCAATGGTAAACAGTTCTGGGATTAATTTAGTGTTAGTCCATGCTGTAAGAGAAATGAGAGATTGTGATTGAACAGGTACATCTACTTCACTAAAAAAGAGACTTGTGAATGTCTGATTGTTTTTTTGTGATATAGTCATCGAACCCCACGCCCCATCTATTTTACCTGACTTTAATAATTAAATTTAAAAGGTATTGGGGCGCTACACTAAGACGGTAAGAATTATTGGTTACGGTTTATTTCCATGCCAGGCAATAATAATTAAAATAGGGTTTTTCTGTATTGATTTAAGTAAGGTACCTTGTATTTAATTTGATTTTGCCTTTTAGGGAGGAGCATGGAGAATGATGAACTTCCGCCAGCGGATGGGATGGATTGGTGTGGGACTGTACTTGTTGGCTAGTATAGCCGCAGTGTATTATATGTTTGAGATTAACCAGACATACAACCGATTCACATTAGCAAATGTGGAAAAGGTTACTGGGACACGCACACCACAGACCGGAGATTCTGCCTCCTCTTCCTCCTCAAGCTCTTGGGCCCAGAGTCTGAAGACGAGGCTGCTTCTGCTGCCCTTCTGGGTCTGGGCCGCTATTTTCCTCATCCCCTATCTCCAGGTGTTCCTCTTTCTTTACTCATGCACAAGGGCGGACCCAAAGACTGTGGGCTACTGCATACTGCCTATATGCCTGGCTGTCCTCTGCAACCGGCACCAGACCTTTGCCAAGGCATCCAATCAGATCAGCAGACTTCAGTTGATTGACACCTAATGGGGACAATGGCTTTTCAAGATCTGAAGCATCATGGACTGGAGGGTGTATGTAAAATATGTATACATGTGTATACAACTATTGTTCTTGATCAATCTTACAGGCAGTTTTGCCACAAGAGACCATTATGTAAACCATAAGAGTGGGATGTGGTTTATAATTAATTTTTTTAAGATGTAGCCCTACTGTTGTATTGGCATTGATTTCAGTCCAGTCTGTTTCCAGCAAATTTATTACAAATATGCTTGTATTTTTTAATTACAGCCTTTTGACAATGTCTGACAGTGTTTCCCATAAGTAACTAACATATGGTCCAATGCATGTTTTCATGAAAACTCATTGTGGTTCCATGTCAGTCTGCTTCCTGACAAAACACTTCAACCAAACAGGGTGCATCTCCAAAAGCATTGTAGTGCTAAGTCCATTGGAAAACAAATGACATGGTACTAGAACTTCCCCCAAAATGGCTAAGTAATAGTGTTTTCAGGAAAAGCTACTAATGAGCTATTAACTGCTATACAGTTGAACGATATAGCAGTATATTTCTCTGTTCAGTTCAGATGTACAAAAGGCAGATTATGGCAATACATTTTCAAAGTACCTTTTCTTCAGTACTGTTTGACATTAACAACAAAATACTAAGAAAGTAATCTGAAATTAAAAGTTTAAAGATTGTTACACACAGCAATTATCCATAACCAAAAGCAATCCTACAGTGCAACATATGTGATACATTTTACAACTGACATGTTCTATATAAAAGAACTCTAAATTTAAAGAATTTTTGATCGGATGTTTAAACTAAGTGTATGATAAAAGGGCTGAAACTCAATACTTTTTAATAGATGGTTTATTAATCCACAAAAGTACTTTATAAATAGCTGACCATTGGTGCAAAAGGGAAATGATGCATCATTAGTACCAGTACAATTGTTTATTTTTCTAAAATGTTACATAGATCGAGAACACTGGTACTTTTAAAGAAGTCTTTGTAACAATCCACTTAACATGTCAGCACATTGGCATTTACCTGTAAGTACAGTATCATTGATGACAATGAATCATTGTGACTAAAATGAGAAACGTTCTTTTGGTCAGCTGTGCATACAGTATCATTGACCTTTAATATGTTCCCTGTATGTTCTCAGCCAACAGACCCATATTTATATATATATATATATATATATATATATATATATATATATATTGCACTCCACACATGAACATTTCTTATTGCTGTTATAAGACAGGGGTACAAATAATTGTTCAAAGGGTCTGTACTGGCATATTATTTCTAAATACAAAGGGCCTCTATTCTAACTAATCATAAACATTATTGTATACTGTACATTTTTATTTTATAATTCAAAGTATAGATGACAAGATTCAGGAGATGAAAAATAACGTGTGCATAAATATCCTTGAATAGCCCATCACCACAAACCTCTTCAGCCTTTGGTATATATACCTGAGTGAAGTATTAGTAGCCCATCACCACAAACCTCTTCAGCCTTTGGTATATATACCTGAGTGAAGTATTAGTAGACTGGGATCACTGTGATCCAGAAGTACTTGTTCAAGATGACTTAATTTTGTAGAAGTCTTGGTTGAGCTTGTGTCAAAGACCCAGGGTTAAAGTTGCACTGTTTATTAGGAGAACATACACTGACTCATTATGTGAATGGTTGTATTCATTTATAAGCCACACAAAATAATGGAGTGGTACCTTTTTTGTCTAAAAGGGCTTGTCTATGTTTTTATAATGAATGGTATTTATGTTGGGGTTCTAGTGATTTATTGCCTTTTCAATTTAATGCACTGTGATTTAAAATAAGAAAAAAATAAAGGTTTGTGAGAAATTCTTTGTACATTTACTTAAATACATTTGTTTAAAAAGTAGATAAATTATATACAGTAGTGCTCAAAATAATAGCAGTGCCCCAACAGCAGCAAAATTTCAACCTCTACACCACAAGTAAGTTTTTGGAGGGTATGATAAGGGTATAGAAAACCAACAAACCCAAAAGGCCACCTATGCATACTGCAGATTCTGTGAAATTGAATGATTAACTGCAAAAGGTGTGTTCAAATAAATAGTGGTGAGTTCACTTAGGGAGGGCATTCTGGGGAAAAGGGTGTTAACAGGTGATCCGTTTTTAAGGAGCAAGGCAACTGACATGCTGGCTGTGCATTTGTCCTGAAAAAACAAGAAAAATGGGTCGTTCAACACATTGTTCTAAAGACGAGCGTTTTTTTAATCAAGAAACAAAAAAAGAGGGGAAAACCTATAAAGAAGTACAGAAAGTGATTGGCTGTTCAGCTAAAATGATCTCCATTGCTTTGAAATGGGAAGAGAAACCAGAATAAGGCGGAAGAAAAAGAAAAACAACTCCTCGAATGGATAGGAGAACAGCCAAACTGGTAAAGGCTCAGCCAATGATCGGCTCCAAGAGGATCAAGGAAGACCTTCAGTTGAGTACTGGTACAATCAGAAGACGTCTTGTTGAAGTCAACCTACCAGTAAGAAGCCCCCGCAAAGTCCCACTGTTAAATAAAAGACATGTGCAGAAGTGGTTAGAATTTGCCAGAAGAAGAAGAGTGGCCTGAGAAGAAATGGCGTAACATTTTGTGGACTGATGAAAGCAAGGTTCTTCTTTAGGGGTTCAAGGG
Source organism: Brachyhypopomus gauderio (assembly GCF_052324685.1). NCBI lineage: Eukaryota > Metazoa > Chordata > Actinopteri > Gymnotiformes > Hypopomidae > Brachyhypopomus > Brachyhypopomus gauderio. Next base: position 16,344,657 of record NC_135219.1, on the reverse strand, counting down.
TCACAGACAGTACGTCAGATGTCCTGCAAACACAGAATACAAGCCACAGTACTCAGTGAAGACGGTCAAGCGTGGTGGAAGCATCATGATATGGGGATGTTTCTCCTACTACGGTGTTGGTCCTATTTATCGCATACCATGGATCATGGCTCAATTTGAGTACATCAGGATATTGGAAGAAGTCATGCTGTCATACGCTGAAGAGGAAATGCCTTTGAGGTGAACCTTTCAACAAGATAATGACCAAAAACATACCAGCAAGCGAACAAAAGCATGGTTCCAGACAAACATGATTCAACTGATGGAGTGGCCAGCACAATCCCCGGACCGTAATCCCATAGAAAACTTGTGGGCTGACATAAAAAATGCAATGCATGAGTCAAACCCAAGAAACGCAGGAAGATTGTGGAATATAGTACAATTGCAATGCCTGTTGACCGTTGCCAGAAATTGGTTGACTCCATGCACCACAGATGTGAAACCAGAAACCGTGGTTTTGCAACAAAATATTAGTTTAGGATACTCAGCCAAGTTCACTTATCAAGAATTTCTTAGTTTGTGCAGTACATTTTTGAGTTTCCAAGAAAAGATGCTACAAAATGCTACAAAGTCGTCACATTTATTTATAGCTGAATCTCGGATCAAATTGCAAATGTTTTTATTTACACAAAACATATCAAAATATATAATTCAAGTAGTTTTTTTTATACAAGTGTGTTTTTGTTCTCTAAAATGATTGAACACATGCCACTACAATTTTACATCTTTTTTAGACATTATATAATAAGGACTAGTAGCTTATAAGTAAAGGAAAAAAAATTATTCAAAGTCAAGTAGTCTGGAAATGATCTACCAGCATGCTGCTACACCAGCAGCATGTTTCCAAATATACCCAGTGCATGAAAAGAAAACAAGGTCAAGCCCTCGTCTTCACACGCTTTGCTGGAGGTTCTTTTGATTTCACTTTAGCTGTTTCATGGGGATCTTCGTGTTCATCACTGTCATCATCCTCTTCATCTAAGTCACAGAGATTTAGAGAAAACTCACAATGTGATTCCTGTAACTTGCATTTAAGGTACTACAAATTGTTTAAAAACTTTAAAATGTACCCAAATACATATACATTTTAAGATAGAGTACTTTATTCATCCCCATTCATCAGCCGTACAGATAACAAAGTACATGAATGTAATTACAAAGAATAATTTGTAGTTAAAATCTTAAAATATTAAGTATGTTACAAAAAGTACAGTAATACAAAATAGCTCTGTATGTGCAGTTGTTGTTGTGCAATTGTTGTGTATTTACATACATGGCGTGTAAATAACTACTATCGGGACATTGGTGACTTATTATACAGAGTTATTATTATTAACAACTTTTGCTCATCGTTGAATGAATTTTCCATTTTACCCCATTTTCCAACGGATAAACTGATCATCTATTCAACTTGTACATTTAACTGCAAACAAATTGAACTCCCATCAACTATATAATAGAATTATAGAACTATTCTAGTGTATCAGATTTGGAAACTGACGTGATATGTTCGTATTAACAATAGTCATGATGGCGTCGCACTGAAAGACGATCAGAACCGAGCTGAGCTGGCCGAGCCCGTCTGCTCCAGCACCTGCTAGAGTTGTGTCTAAATACCCATTTAACCCGCATTCGTTAAACGTACTGGACCTATTTGGATGAGAAATATATAGGTAAGGGGGCAGTGTCTCTCTCAAATCGTACCCCAAGTAAGAAAATGTACAGCTCAAAACTGAATAGAGAAAAAGGAAATAAATTATGGGTTATAGCACTGGAGATTATGATAAGGTTGAAAACATTTAACTAACGTTCACCAAATAAAACCTTTTGTTCCTGCAAAGAATGAGTATGAGTGAATTCAGCTAGTTAGTTAGTGTACACTTGTATGTAGTACGAGTGAATTCAGCTAGTTAGCTAGTGTACACTTGTATGTAGTACGCAGGGCTCTCAAGTTTTGGATTCATGTCAGAGTGTGAGAGTTGTTGACGGGGGTGTGGCGAACGTTAATTGTTGAGGGGGGGGGTGGCGAACGTGAGTTGTTGAGCGGGGGAGGGTTTGTATATCGCGATCGATCGCCAGTGAAGGGCGACATAGATATGGATCGGAGGTAAATAAACTAGATTTTTTTTTCTCACCGTGTGAAATCGGAAGTGTGGCGTGTGAAGACGGTCAAATGCGTGTGTCACACGCTCAATGCGTGAGACTTGAGAGCCCTGGTAGTACGAGTGAATTCAGCTAGTTAGCTAGTGTACACTTGTACGTAGTACGAGTGAATTCAGCTAGTTAGCTAGTGTACACTTGTATGTAGTACGAATGAATTCAGCTAGTTAGCTAGTGTACACTTGTGTGTAGTACGAGTAAATTCAGCTAGTTAGCTAGTGTACACTTGTATGTAGTACGAGAGAATTCAGCTAGTTAGCTAGTGTAGTAGACTTGTATGTAGTAGAGGTCTGCACTCCCGCGGTAATCCCGCGGGACCCGACAGAATATCTTGCGGCGCGGGACAGAATTTAATTGTTATTGGCGGGAGCGGGAGTTGAATTAGTCCAGGCGATGCGGGAGCGGGACCACATATACATGTAGAAAAATCCCGCAAATTAATAGTCTAGAAAATTATAATAATAACAACGCAATGATTTCCATGCAAAAGGAACAGGACAAAAACAACTAATCATTCAGTAAGTAAGCAAATAAGCAATTCAAAATATTGGCTAAGCAACTGATCATGTGAACATGAAGTGTGTCATTTTGTCATTTTGATACAGAAATGGCAGAGACTGTAGACCAGGGGTCGGCAACCTTTGAGACATGGAGTGCCAACTTTAACATGTCCAGTCAATGAGTGTGCCACTATGGCGGCGAGTTTAAATTGTTGACCGAGGAGGGGGGGGGGAGGTGTAAATGGACACAAATTAAGTATTATATCGCGATCGATCGCCAAGTATAAACGCTTCCGCCGTTCGCGCGAGGTGTGCGTGCGGAGTCGCGCTACGGTCACTCTCGAAAGTATAATCCATTAATATAATAATTTATATTAAATTATATATATTTTTGCTGATGCTGGTCCAGCGTGTCGCGTGCCAGTGACTATGCCTCGGCGTGCCAATGGTGGCACACGTGCCATAGGTTGCCGACCCCTGCTGTAGACGAGACGGTCAACCGTCTATTTAAAATTCTATTAAAACAGGCGAATACACCACAATTAAGCAAACTACAGGAAAGTCTGATGTATGGAAGTCATATTCCATTGTAATTAATGGAGATGGAAATCGGCTTGTTGTGATAGATGTCAGAAAGTGTTGGTGTACGTCACCTGACGGCACGTGTTTGGACTGTGCTAAGAAATGGGACAGCGCGATCCATCGCTATATTGCTGTTTTAATTAATACATAAGAAAATTTCAAGTACTAAATCTAATTAATTCAATTCATATTAGGATTGTGGGCGGGGGCGGCAGAAATATATATGTGGCGGGCGGGTGTGGGATTAAAACAAGCGCTTTTTTGGCCGGTGCGGGCGGGAGCGGGATTAAAACAAGCAGGTGTGGGCGGGAGCGGGATGAAAACAAGCGATTTTTTGGCGGGAGCGGGTCTAAAACAAGCGGGAGCGGGCGGGAGCAGGATTAAAAAAGCAGTCCCGCGCAGACCTCTAGTATGTAGTACGAGTTAATTCAGCTAGTTAGCTAGTGTATACTTGTACGTAGTACGAGTGAATGCAGTTAGTTAGCTATTGTACACTTGTATGTAGTAAATTCACCTAGTTAGCTAGTGTACACTTGTGTGTAGTGAATTCACCTAGTTAGCTAGTGTACACTTGTGTGTAATGAATTCACCTAGTTAGCTAGTGTACACTTGTACGTAGTATGGGTGAATTCAGCTAGTTAGCTAGTGTACACTTGTACATAGTACGAGTGAATTCAGCTAGTTAGCTAGTGTACACTTGTATGTAGTACGAGTGAATTCAGCTAGTTAGCTAGTGTACACTTGTGTGTAGTACGAGTGAATTCAGCTAGTTAGCTAGTGTACACTTGTATGTAGTACGAGTGAATTCAGCTAGTTAGCTAGTGTACACTTGTATGTAGTACGAGTGAATTCAGCTAGTTAGCTAGTGTAGACTTGTATGTAGTATGAGTGAATTCAGCTAGTTAGCTAGTGTAGACTTGTATGTAGTACGAGTGAATTCAGCTAGTTAGCTAGTGTATACTTGTACATAGTACGAGTGAATGCAGTTAGTTAGCTAGTGTACACTTGTATGTAGTAAATTCAGCTAGTTAGCTAGTGTAGACTTGTATGTAGTGAATTAAGATAGTTAGCTAGTATACACTTGTGTGTAGTGAATTCACCTAGTTAGCTAGTGTACACTTGTGTGTAATGAATTCACCTAGTTAGCTAGTGTACACTTGTGTGTAGTGAATTCACTTAGTTAGCTAGTGTACACTTGTGTGTGTAGTGAATTCACTTAGCTAGCTAGTGTACACTTGTGTGTGTTGTGAATTCACCTAGTTAGCTAGTGTACACTTGTGTGTAGTGAATTCACCTAGTTAGCTAGCGTACACTTGTATGTAGTGAATTCACCTAGTTAGCTAGTGTACACTTGTGTGTAGTGAATTCACCTAGTTAGCTAGCGCACGCGCCCTTCTGTGTAACTACAGTCGCTCGTTTCAACGGACTCGCTTACCATACACACGAGAATCCTCTTTGCCGTTGCCATTTAAACTTTTCTCTTGCTCAACAAGACTCGTCAAGACTTCTGAGACTTGTGAATTTAACGTCTTCACAGCATTAATAATCGATCGTAAGTTCTTATCTGCCTTCACTGTAAGTTTATTCGTCTGTCCATTCCTGTATTTCAGCTCTCCCTTCAACTCACAGGCCGCCATCTTGGTCTCCCAATACGACCTTTCAACTCCGACCTGGCGTGCACGATTAAAAAACCGTTTATTTGCAACCTTCGTTATATATTATCGCATGTTTAGAGGCTTGCGCCACTTTTAAACCAATATTAAGTCTGTAAGAGTTCGTGTCCGTAAGGAAAAACATTAATATTTTATAGTTCGGAATTTCCCGCCACGATGGTGCGTGGTTCCATGACCCGGAAGCGGTATTGTCGTTATAGTGGAAGATCACAAACATTATGGTGTAAAACTCCGCGACTGGGCGCGTCTCCCACGTAGTTGTGATAAATGTGCTTTATTCGTAGTGAATGAACGCGTTCGCTGTCTCCCCTGCACTCCTCGGTTAGTCCTTCTCCCCGTTTGACGCGAACGCTGGTGTCGAGGGATGGCGGCGAGCGGCGAGGATGAGGCGACGGTGTCCGTGGTGGACGTGCTGCGGGAGGACGAGGAGGAGGCGACGGTGTCTCTGGTGGACGTGCTGCGGGAGGACGAGCAGCTGGAGAACGAGGCGTCCGCCGTGCTCGGGGGCAGCGACTCGGAGAGGTGCTCCTACCCGCAGGTGAAACGACCCCTCCGAGCTGGTGTGGCCCACACGCAGGAGGGCAGAACCCGCTCGGGTTGGACCGCCATCCCATAATTACAGTTTTACACAATTTTACATAATTACATTGCTCGTGTTAGTCTTATGGCGCTAACTTTGCGCCAACACCGAAGGTGTGGTAACGCACTGGGGATAAAGTTAACCTGACCTGTGTTGCAACCTTATGATGAGGAAGCCCAATATGCCTTCATTTGAATATTTTATTACTCATAAAGCTCCATATGATGGCAAATTTGGGTGAAAATCTTAATAAGCTGATGTCGGCCATTTTGGTTTCTTTTATCACAACACATGGTCTACACCCCCCCCCCCCCGGTCTACACAGTTTAGTAACACTTCAGGTTACTAAACTGTTGATTTGCGAGCACTTAGACAAAACTTAAATGCTTAGTATATTGTTTAATGGTTTTGATTGTATAATCAAAGTCTAGAATTTACTGATGCTGATCCAAAGGTTTGGTGTTTGTGATTAACAAAATGTATGACCGCTTTCCTTCCTACGTTCATACAGAATGCCCTGAGTTTTTGCTGATGGTTGTTGTTCCATTAGGGATATGTGAAGCGTCAGGCTTTATACGCGTGCAGCACCTGCACACCAAAGGGTGTGGAACCTGCAGGAGTTTGCCTGGCCTGTTCATACAAGTGCCACGAGGGCCACGAACTGTTTGAGCTCTACACCAAGAGGTATGACACTGGTGTGTGTCAGTTGTATACTACACACCGGTATTATTTATTGGTCACCTTAAGAGTACTATGGGTTTGGCATATCAGTAGGCTACTTTGTACTAACAGAAAATGGTGCTGAGTCAACACATGTTGTTGAGTAGCTCCTCCCTTTCTGTTTTGCATTGCATTATGGAACAGTAGTGTCCATTTAAATCATACTCAAAGACTAAGGCTGTGTTCGAAATAGTCTACTACATACTACTGGCGTACTGATCGAGCACCAAATCAGTATGCCGTATGCAGTATGTGACCAAAATGAAATTTTCCAGTACGTGAAACATACCTGGATGACGTACTACTTCTGCAAAATATTCCAGTACGCAAACTGAGCTATCTTCGTGGTGTACTGCATCCCATCATGCAACACTACGTTCACGTGACCCCGTAGTATGCATTGCTTTTGCTAATACTGGAAACTGTACTGCATACTATTACGAGGACCAGTATGCAGTATCCAGTATATACTGAGTCCAGTATGCAGTATCCAGTATGTAGTAGTCTATTCTATATTTGTTCAAAATAACCCGCTACATACTGTGTACTGCACTGCACAGATTTTCCACAACTGTTGCATGACAGGGTTGAGTGCACCATTAAGATGGCTCTGGTCACGTACTGGAATTTTTGACAGAAGTAGTACTGGTCACATATTGCATATGACATACATAATATTTGAATATTATATCGACTACATGGTGTATATTCCATACTCAAGTGTATACTGTAATACTGCATATTGGTCCCTGAAGTAATATGCAGTATTGTGTACAGTATGCAACAAATGCAAACCATACTACAAGGTCACATGTACATCTGTAGTTTCTGTCCACTATACTACATACTCAAAAAGTACTTCAAATATGTGAAATTATTGTGTTGTAGCTGCTGGCATATATAACATTTTATACTGCCTTTAATTTATCACAAGTTCTTAAATCAGCACTTTCACAGTTCAGTTAATATTTTGCTTCACAGGAATTTCCGGTGTGACTGTGGAAACAACAAGTTTGGAGAAATGGAATGCAAGTTATTCCCAGTGAGTGCTCCCCCTCATCATCATGAAATCTTGTTACGATATAATGGCTTTCATTGTTGTTACAATAGTCATGACCATCCTGTCTCTTTATTGTCACAGGAGAAGGAGAAAATGAATTCAGGAAACAAATACAGTCATAATTTCTTTGGCTTGTATTGCACCTGTGATAGACCCTACCCCGACCCAGAGGATGAGGTTAAAGACTGATTTTCTATTTCCATCATAATTCTGAATGCCTTGTGGATGCATTACTACAAGCTTTCCCTCTCTGTCCACAGGTTCCCGATGAGATGATCCAGTGCGTTGTCTGTGAGGACTGGCTCCATGGCCGGGTGAGTGGGATTATATTGGAGTGGTGTAACTAATGTGTGAATTAGAAATGCTTTACTCTTGTTCATGCCCAACATGACCTGTAATCTGTGTCACTATATGAAGAGCACAAAACAATCTTATACACCTGTGCTGATGGAAAGTAGAAAGTGATGGCAAAAGACTAGAGTACAACTAAACTATAAAGATGAACCAATAACCCTGTTTCTCATGGTTTTATCTCTCTCTCACACACACACTCACACACAGCACCTGGGCTCTTTGGTGCCAGACTGTGTGGAGCTTCATGAAATGATCTGCGAGTCCTGCATGAACAAGTTCCTCTTCCTCTGGACCTACGCTGCCCATATTGCTGGTGGATATCGCACATTCTTTTCTCCAATGAAAGGACATTCGTGTGGATAGCACATGATCCTTCCAAAATACACAATGTTTGGGTTGTTTTTACTCTTATTAGATGGCAAAAAACATCTTGCTGAACTCCCATGTATGGTGTGTGTATGAATAGTTGACTTACAAAAAATGTTTTATTTTAAAACAGTCCCTCCTACAATCAAAGTAAGTAAATCGGAGGAAGAGGTCAAAGTTGAAGTAGAGCACGATGACGAAGAGGATAAGGCTGGAAAGGAGGATGCTACAAGTCCAGTGGATGACAAGGTATCGCTTATTGAAATGATTCTTTGACTCCATTTAATGAACCTACTTATGAAAGAAGAGATTTGTCTCTGCCTTTTTTCATTGTGATGTGCTCCAGCCACAAGGTGGCAGCAGCTTTCGTAATCAGTTTGTACTTGCACCTGTTTTACACTCATGGAAAACACTTGCGGTTGATTTGATTTTGCCCCTGTGCGACCCCACGTACTGCAGACGGAGGTTAATGGGACGTCAAGCCATAAGCGGAAGCGCGAGGAGCCCCAGGAGCCCGAGGCCTCCACTGCGGAAGGTTCCGGTCCAGGCTGCAGCCTGGACGAGATGAAGGCCTCCAATAAGAGCAGAGCCCAGCAGGGAGCCGTGTTCTGGCCTGCCGGCTGGCGCACCAAACTCTGCTCGTGCAGTGAATGCGAGGTACAACCCACCGCACCTGAGAATAAACCGCTATCCATCACTGGTCGTTGGACTTGAACGACATTGTCTCTACGGTTTAGATTCATTCCCCACTGAAATCATAGTTTCAATTTAAATTCATGTATTTGTTTTGTCTTTAATTTATGTCTGTCTTTAATTGCCCCTTGCAGACCTATGTGTGTATTGCTATGTAAAGTTAGCATGAATGTATTGTGCTTGACGTCCATCTTGGATTTAAAAGAACATTCTCTAGCTCTTATATTCTCTAGAACATTCTCTAGCTCTTATATTCTCTAGAACATTCTCTAGCTCTTTAATCCGGTTATTTGCTGATAACTGCATGTTCAGTTCATCCCCAGTGTTCTCTGGCCGCAGGATCAGTTCACCAAGGCTGGCGTCGCCTTCCTTTTTGATGACACGGACACAGTCCTGGCCTATGAGAACAAGGGCAAAACCTCGGAACAAGCGGGCGGGGCAGAAGGTCGTGACCCTCTGATGTCTGCCCTGAACAACTTGAACCGCGTGCAGCAACTGGAGATAATCCATGGTAGGTCGTCTGATGATCACGTCTGTAACCTCGTGTTGTTGTGAGGGACACAGTGGGAATCCTGGAGTTTTTAATAAGACTGAATTGCAGCTTATGGGCAAGTTTGTGGTTATTTTGTGTCGTTTGTTTGATCGCTTCCAGAGTATAATGACATGAAGACGGAGTTGAAGGATTACTTCCAAAGATTTGCGGCAGAGGGCAAGGTGCGTACCTATACTAATCGTATTACCTTATAAGGTCGTCGGGTATGTGGGACCCATAAAAAATTTTTACTTAATTAAAATGATACAAACAATATATATATTTTTTCAAACCAAGATTCATTGGCCTTGGCTCATTTTCTGTGAGGAACATAAATCAAAACTTTTGCAATGACCCCCCCCCCCCCCCCCCCCCCCTTTCACATTTATATTAAATACAGGGTTACATACTGGGCTAGTAGTCAAAGTGGGGAAATCACAGGTCCTGTGCACTCCCGTTTTCCCTCCCTCCTCTCTGGAGGGTGTGTGTGTGTGTGTGTGTGTGTGTGTGTGTGTGTGTGTGTGTGTGTGTGTGTTTTGCGGGAACCAATCATGGAGACATGACACTATAAATAGCTCTGTCAGCATGCTTCCATACCACAAATGATCAAGATGATCTCTGTTCAGACTGCCTTACCGTTGATGTCTGAAGAGCCGGAGGATTTTGATGGTGATTCAGAAGAAATTTCAGAATGTGAGGATCACATTTCTGAAAAATCAGAGTCCGACACTGATTTTGAAGAGGAGGAGGAAGAGCAGCCAGCTCCATTAGGACCAGCCCGTCAGCCAGATCTGAAACGCAAGCGTGACCCAGAACCAGACCACCAGCAGCCAGAACCAGACCACCAGCAGCCAGAACCAGACCACCAGCAGCCAGAACCAGACCACCAGCAGCCAGAACCAGACCACCAGCAGCCAGAACCAGACCACCAGCAGCCAGAACCAGAACCAGACCACCAGCAACCAGAACCAGACCCAGACTACCAGCCGCCGTCTCCGAAACGCAAGCGTGACCCAGACTACCAGCCGCCGTCTCCGAAACGCAAGCGTGACCCAGACTACCAGCCGCCGTCTCCGAAACGCAAACGTGACCCAGACTACCAGCCGCCGTCTACGAAACGCAAGCGTGACCCAGACTACCAGCCGCCGTCTACGAAACGCAAGCGTGACCCAGACTACCAGCCGCCGTCTACGAAACGCAAGCGTGACCCAGACTACCAGCCGCCGTCTACGAAACACAAGCGTGCCTCAGGACCAACTTGCCAGCAGCAAGATCCAAGACCAGACTGTCAGCAGCTTGCAAATGACGACATATGGTTGTCAAAAGATGGCAGAATAGAATGGTCTTCCTGCTCAAGAAACGAACCCCCCCCCAACATGGCTGACAATGTGATTCGGATGACCCCAGGACCTTCATGCTTGGCAATCACTCATACGCAAGACATCAAGTCTACTTTTGACTTTTTTATGTCTTCCGCTATCAAGAAAATCATCCTGGATTGCACCAATTTAGAAGGAAGCAGAGTTTATGGAGAGAGGTGGACGGTTCTGGATGAAACTGATCTGGATGCTTATTTTGGGCTTCTTATTCTCGCTGGTGTTTTCCGGTCCAAAGGGGAAGCCACAGATTCCTTGTGGAGTTCAGAAACTGGCAGAGAAATTTTCCGGTCAGTGATGCCTGTGAGCAATTTCAAACTAATTTCCGGTGTCATCTGTTTTGATGACCGTGTTGATAGACCAGCTCGACGGCGAAGAGACAAGCTAGCTGCCATAAGGACGGTTTGGGACCAGTGGGTGGCGTCTCTCCCCCTGTTTTACAACCCTGGGCCCAGTGTCACTGTTGACGAGCAGCTGATGCCATTTCGAGGCCGCTGCCCATTTCGCCAGTATATGCCATCTAAGCCCGCCAAGTATGGTATAAAGATTTGGGTTGCCTGCGATGCTGCTTCCTCTTATGCGTGGAACTTGCAGGTCTACACGGGGAAACCCAGTGGAGGAGCTTCTGAGAAAAATCAAGGCATGAGGGTGGTCCTCGATATGGTTCAGGGACTTTCTGGACACAACATCACGTGTGACAATTTTTTCACATCGCACAAGCTGGGACAGGAGTTGCTAAAGCGCAATCTGACCATGTTGGGAACAGTACGCAAAAACAGGTCCGAGCTTCCCCCCCAGCTGCTGAAAACAGAAGGCAGGCCGGTCCTGTCGTCCAGGTTTGTGTACACGGCCGACACGACCCTGGTGTCATACGTACCAAGGAAAGGAAAAAATGTGGTGCTCATGAGTACACTGCACAAGGACGGCAGAATCTGTGGCCAGGAGCATCAAAAACCTACAATTATAATGGACTACAATGCCACAAAAGGAGGAGTGGACAACCTCGATAGGATGCTGACTGCTTACAGTTGCAAAAGAAAGACCTTACGATGGCCTTTGGTGATATTTTTCGATATGTTGGATGTCTCCGCGTACAACGCCTTCGTCATTTGGAACTCGATGAGCGCAGACTGGAACAGGGGAAAGCTAAAGAGACGCGTCTTTCTTCAGGAGTTGGGTAAAGTGTTGGTAAGACCTCAGATAGAAAGAAGACGATGTCTTCCACGAACGCCAGCCTCTGCAGCCATTGTGAGGAGGATTCGGAATGAAGGTGATCGTGAAACTTCCCGCAAAATAAAAAAAACACTACCTGCAGACTTTGAGGTAAGTGATTGATGCTGTTGCAGTATAGTACCTTTCTCAGAAACATGAATTGAGTGTATATATATATATATTAAAAAATATATATTAAAAAATATATAATATCCTTATATTTTCTATATTATTCTAGATTGTGGCCGGCAGCAACATAAGGAGGCGATGTGAAGTGTGTAAACCTAAGGACAGGAAAACAAAAATTACATGCATCTATTGCAAGAAGCATATATGTAATACACACACAGTGAGGTTCTGCCCCTCATGTGTTGTATAATCTGGTATGAAAATGGCAATACTCAATGGGGCTAATGTGTTGTTCAAAAAGATGTTATGTGCAAACTGACCTGAGTGGGTTTCATTTCTAATGTTCTAAATAACTTCATTTGTACATTTGTTTATTATTTTGCAGTTATACCTGTTTTATGATTCATTTCCTTATTGTTACATTATAATGAAAAAAGTTAATAAAAAAATTAAAAAAAGAGTGGCATTTCTATTCATAAATGTAATTTAACAAATGTAAAGCAAATAAATTTAACATATGTATTGTTTATTTTACTTGCAATTGGGATAAAGTAAACATCTGATTATTTTAAGTTTTACGTTTTTCTCCATGGCAGGTAGCTCTCATGGTAGGGAAAGATCTAGATAAGCTTGTAGGAATTGGTACTAAAAATGTGTAAAAACAAACGGGTACCAGCTGCTTTTTGTCATGGTACCATTGTCGTGTAACTGCTCGTCTTTCTTTCCTCGTGTAGGTGGTGACGCCAGATGACATCCGTCGCTTCTTTGAGCAGCAGCAGAGTCGTAAAAGACGGCGGGCCAATGCGGGTCAGTACTATTGCAGTTGAGCCGTCCTTGAGCAGAACCGTACTACAGCCTGCCAGCTGCTGGTCGAGCCCAGCGGTCCTGGCCCGTCCACCCGCCCAGGCTCAACAGCACCTCCCCAATCCAGAGGCCATTTGAGCCGTTTGATTTTGAGCCTGATGGACCGAGTTAGATATGGTTTACTACTCCCGAAGACTTCAGAATACTTTTTTTTTTTTTCCTCCTCCCCCTCTCTGGCTTGAATTGTAATCTTCACCAGGGTATGAGTTGCAGCTAACAGATCAGCTGCACATTTCAGGGCTCGTTTCTGAAGCTGCGCTAACATCAGGTTTCTCCCCACTTCCGTGAACTTTGATTACACAGTAGAGCATCATGCTGGTGTGGAGAGAGCTGCTCTGAAATGCCTTGTGAACAGGCCCTTCTGTCTGTGTGTTTGTTCCTCAGGAGTTCTCCCTTGTAGCACTCAACAGCATAGCCATTTTATAACAAGACGGCAATTCATCGTTAAGCAAGTTGAAGGATCGCATTCTTAATCAGTTCATTTTTAAAGCGGTAACTTGTTCACAAACATGGTATGTTTTGGGGCCAATATCAGTAAAGCCTTAAGCTTATTAGCACATGCCAAACCCTAATCAGTGTCACTTACTGATGCATATCAAATAACTTGACCAGTCGTGTGATGTTTGCATGGTCTGAATGCGAAAAGCAAGTCCCAGTTAGGATGTTTGTTTGCATGTTTCTCACAGCAAACGGGTGACTGAAGCCGTCTTTTAATTTGATTTGAAGACTGCAGCATGTCAATACATAGCCAGAATTTGAATACGAGTAAATAGATGGACACAGTTACCCTCAACACACATGGAGCTTTAAGTATACCAGGCCATTTGATGTTTGTGACCAAGTAGTGATTTTATTATAACTGTTTTGTTTTTCTTTGTAGGTCTTCTGTTACTTTGTAAATGTATCTTTGAGAAATAAACATTAATACTTAATCAGGCTTAATGTGATCATTGACCTCACCTGTAAAGGGTCATTTGAGGTAATCCCTTAAAATCAGCTGGAGCTCAGATACCACATGGTTATTATGCATGTTAAGATGGTATAATATAATTATTGTGTTTAAATAATAGAACTGTTTAAGCTTTTAATTATGGAATTTTCTTCATCTGTATGATTCATGTTACTCTAAGCACTTGCAATATCTTGCTGGCTCAAAAATGGTTTGAAATCATACAGTGCAAACTGCTACAATTTCAAATTACTGCATTTTAAGTTTTGTTGACTTGCATTCAATTTAACATGTAAGATTCTCAAATGCAAAACATTTTAGTTTCCTTGTATTTCTAGATCCATGGCAGCTTGATTGGATTAAGGTCAAAAGAGCACGTGAGCCTTGTGTGGTTACTATCAAAGCAGTTTATTTCCAAGATGTTAGTCATCTAGTTGCAGATTTAAGATCACTGTTACAACCCCCACAGAGAAGAGTAGAAAAATAGACACTTGTCACAACTTCATACAAGAATCTAAAAGAAAGCTTATTTTTTTAAAATCCTAGTGCGCATGTGTCTTTTATATATATATTTATATTTATAGTGTGAGACTTTGCTTACATCAAAACACATTTTCAAGGCTTCTGATCAAAGGTACCAAAAATCTTTGAAAAATATTCTTTGAATAAACAAAAACCAAAACGAGAGACCCACTATGTACATTAAGCATTGGCTACAGTATTACAAAGAGACTGGTTGACATTAGTAAAAATGGCTTGCATAAGACACAGGGGGCGGGAGGAAGACCAGCCTCTGACAGGGAAGGCACTCGATTGTCTCGGAGAGAAAGCAAAACAGAAATCTGGAGATCACGACTCAACAGTCTGAAAATACAACTTCCCTTACACCCCCTCCCCATATATCCACACACAACCCTTACTTAACGCAGCCATGCAGCAGTCTGAAGCTCGGTAACTCAATGCCATGCAGAAATAATACTTTCAGGATTGAAAATAGGTGTGTTGTGCGTTGCCTCTCTTGGAAAGTCCAGCAGCAAAAACTGATGCTGTGCAGAAATTAGCACAAAAGGGTCAAACTTGCCCATCCACACACATACAGACAACACAGCCCACTGAGCATTAGTTCACAGCAACCACATGACACACCATTATCAAAATCTACTTTAAAATGTAGTGCAATGGGTACCTTATTGTGTACATTCTTTCATTAATTCTAGTATATTATCTGTTCAAAACCCAATCTTAAATTGTTCATCCAAATCATTCTTATAAACATCGCCTTGCAGCTCCGAACATGCTGGATCAAATTTCATAAACATTTTTCCTAATTAAACATCAAGACATCTTAACAAGAAGTTATTTTATCTTCATGCTCCGAGCTAAAATGTAGTGCTGTCTTATCATTCGTCCACAGTTTGCTTTTGCAGAATTGTCCCCTGTCCCTGTCCAGTTTTAGGAAAAACTGAAAATTCTCAGTACGTGCACGGATAAACCTGTCTATGCTATATCAGTGTAGATGATCTCAACAGAAACTACTAGACTGTTTGCAGTCCGCAGACTGAGAGGTATATATTTAGTAATATCACCCATGTTACATGAAACCTGGTTATGGCATTTTTTTTTAACCAAATACAAATCTATGCAGAAGCCGAGAGAGTTCTAGCTTTCTCTCGCTTTCAGGTCAGTCTAAGGCTTGATTGGCTGTATGTGCGGCAGCTGTGAGGTCATGTGAAATCCCATCACATGGTAATGATCGCTCACAAAGAAAACGAAAAAAAAAAAAAGTAAAAGGTATTTACATTAACTGTTGTTAATGCAACACACCCTATAAAAACATACTAAAATACACTCAGTGACCAGAATAATAGAAACCCAACAATAATCTGGACCTCTGTTTATATCTGCAGGGCCGGAGGCAGAATTGAGCATTGCCGGATCGTTTACTATGCACTGCTGTGTAGAATCAGGGGGGACGGTGGACTATAACAATATATCCCCAGTCCACAGTAGGACAGGCGTCACTAAATTCAATTGTGAGGTGCAATGACAAATTTCAGTGATTATAATGTTGTAGTTGTGCATTCAGGCTGAAACAGCAGGTGGGAACACGGGAGACTTCTCCTGTCCACAATGCACCATTAAAGGACGTCTGCAGTGGACAAAGACACATCAGTGACGTCTGGTCAACGACGGGAAGGAGGACGTCCAGACTGACGCGTCCCCGTTCCTCATGTACCACAGCAGCAGACGCGCGGTGTGGCATAAAACAAATCTTGCTTAGTTGCAGCTCTACAGGCGGATGAAGGAGGTCAAATGGTTTAAGGGCCACACAATGGGTTCACCAATATAATAATAAGGTATGCACTGGCATCAAGACGGCATACATTAACAACAAGGTCTCCCCAATTTATGGTGTTGATAAATCATGCACTCGGTTATAGTGCAAGAACCATTCAGAAATCATTTGAAGAACCTTCAGGTGAAATGACGCTGTCCCAAAAACCAATGACCTTCAACACCTTTGGAACGAACCTGGCTACACGCATAAGGCAGCAACCAGCCTTCAGTCTCTGGGCAGCTGGGCGAAACGTTTTCAAGGTCAGCTTTAACGCCGTGACGCTACGGAACCAACACTGAGCCACGGCCGACGTGCAGCAGTCGTTTGAGCAAAAAAAAAAAAAAACTTCACGTACTGAAAAGGTTTGTATTTTTCTCATCACTGAGCGTAATAAAGAAAGAAAGACGGGTGCAAAGTGATAACTCTCTTTAAGGGCGGTCAACAACAACAAAGTGATAAAACTAAAACTAAAACAGATGACTGCAAAATCATTGCAAAGAGGTTCTGACGAGCCCTTTGAAAGTTGTTAGCAGCACAGTTGTCACAGTTGCTATGCGAGTACACCGCAGCTGCTGTTGTAGTTACTGCTTCAAAGCTTTAATAATCACCGCTAAAACATACAGGGCTAACATACAGGCTGCTGTTAAGCTCGTGTACGTGAAAAGGTCAGTTGCTTGACATTTTTATAATGTGAAATATGAAATGTGGACAACCACTTTGAAACAAGGGTCTTGTTTCAAAACAAATGAACAACAACAAAAAAAAAAAAAACCCCAAACAAATCCCTGAACCAATAAGAACACTCCTGAATTCCTCGCATATTTAAGGTTGTTCGACTGGTGATGGAAGAACAACGCAGGTGATACGCGGCAGGATTCAGGAGCTGTCATGCACAAACCCAAACACACACAAGACTCTCTGTCTCTTACGGAGAGCTATGCTGTTCGTTTGGAGACAGGTAGCACTGAGGAGTACTAATGTACTCTGGGCACGGTTTCTCCTGCAGATATGTTTTTTTTTTTTTTTTGCAGTGGCTCCCTGTAGTGTTTCTGAGCTGAAAACCAGGTCTCTGAAATTCAGGGATTATGACTCGAACCCTAAGAGCCCAGAAGCACTAGTTGCTGAGGGCTTAGCAGAGCAGTCCTGGCTGAAGGCCTGTGATAGCATTTCACACCCCGAAATCTCTCAACTCAGCAACAGTGCCAAGAAAGGAGAGGAACCTATACAGCAGCAGGATGTTATGTCTGGGTGGCAATTGAGAAAAAAAAAAAAACTGCTCTAAACCAAGGTGACGATGTACATCTCATGGAATCCTTGACATTCTTGATGAGTTTTAAAGCATGCGTTCCCTCGTTTTGGCACGCCATCGCAAAACATCCTCTCCTGTACTGCATGTTCTGGGTCTAGCGCTGACCTTTCCTTAGATGGGATAACAGTCCAGAGTCTTCTCAGAGGTATTAACAAAGAAAGAAAATAAAACGTTTCTAATGGAGATCATTTGGGTTCTGCTGCTGGTACCAGATCCTATGTAGAAGAACACAGGTTCTGATTATACTGCGAGTACGTATGTAACTAAGGCTGAGGAGGTCTAAAGAACCGACGGAGGTGAGAAAGCAAACGACCACAACAGAGTAAATGTCAGCAGAGCTACGCAGAGGTAGAGCGTGCAGCACGAAAGAGACTCTAGTTACATCCCAGCGAGCTGAAAGAGAGTCCCTGTGATTCAAGATGGCAGCCAGAATGACAGATGGTGACAAGGTCTGACTGGTCCAAAGCACTGACTGTCAATTCGCCCATTTGTGTAACTATCAAAATGAAAACACTGTAAAGCATATAACCATTACGAGGCCATTTCTACAGGGCTGAAGTGTCACGAAGCTGTCTGTGACAAAAAGATGTGATGAATTTCAAATAGTGTTGCAATAACCCAACAATAAATTATTCTGAAACAAAAATATTTCTCTTTGGAAGGCAGAAAGTACTGAATTAAATCTGAATTCACCCCACTGTTCCACTGGGACAACACTTCCACAATGAAAGCTCTGCGGGATGATCTATGTAAATGAACTGTGACCACTGCAACCGTGACCTGATTCTAGCAGGTGTTGCCCCCTGGTACTGTACAATTACAGCAGTCACATCAGACACGGGTTGAACAGTTCTCCCAGTTCTTGTGGTATAAGCACTGCATATTTAATGTGTCAGCAAGGGGACACCAGAATGATCCTTTTCACACAGGGGAATAAAATCAAAAAGTGAAAAACTGAGGTGTGGTTAAAACAGCAGGGAGGTTCAATAACCTTGCTATTTCTGATGTGCACTTGCAGAAACGTACAAAACTAAATAATTTCTTCCACGAGGATGGTGTGCAGGTATATCGTGAGGTAATATTTCTCACTCCACATTTAGTCCTCCAAAAGGGCAAATCTCCTCGTCCATACTAATATTTATTTCCAAGACCTGTTTATGACATCGTAACTGCTAATCGTTGGTTGACTGAGAAGAGTTTAGACTCAAAGACTAAAATCTGTGCGTGTCCAAGACTCAATATTACTAGTGTCACTACATTGGAAGGGGAGCCATGTTGAGGTTCCAAAGTTGGTTTGGTTGAGATCACTGGATGGTAAACGAATGACAAAGGGTGGAATTAAAAATATAATGATTACCACTGTCGTCTGCGTTGAGTGGAAATGTGATCAATCGGAGCAGGGAAGAAAGACAGCTTTAACCAGGGATCAGGGAGAGGGCGGGGAGGTGAAGAAGAGGGCAGGTGAGCAGCTTGGATAAACAGGGGGACCCTGGGCAAAACTACAGAAACCACAATACCTTGAGGAACCTGATGGAGCCTTTTTGACATTGTAATGCCTGCTGTGAATCCTTGTAGGAAATGGGGGATTTCACGCATTTCCCACCTTATTTTAGAGCTCAGGTCTTAAACTGCTCAGGCTAATGTACAAGCCGGTCACAAATGGATTACAGAAGCCATTGATGCCTTTAATAAGAAAGGCAACTATTTGTCATAGATGTGCCAACGGTCTTTGATAGTATAACTTATTGCCTGAGCATTTCTTAATGTATTCCTAATAAAAGGTAAATTAATTCGTTGATATAACTAGGATTTTCCCACAATTCTGCAAGTGTGCTCACTCAAAGGCAAATGAATGAGAGTAATGGAAGTGCACAGTGATGGTTCTGCATCGTTATGCTGCCTGGGGACTCGTGAAATCATTTCAGTTGTGTCCTGATTGTCAGTCGCAGCCCCGTGTACTGGCTGGGCTACGGAGGGACAGGTGAACGTTTGATTCATTTCCAGAGCTCCTCCTTAACACTGCTTGAGGAAAAGATCTGCAGCATTAGATTTTCATCTTTTTGTTTCCTTTCCTCCCCTCGTTTCTCAGCACCCACCCAAACCCTCACGCAAGACTTTGAGTGCATGTGTGAAGTAGTCTTGGTGGTCTGTGCGTAGGTTCTTTGAGGAGGAGTCACCCTTACGCCTTACGCGCCCTCACGAACGCAGCTGAAGCCGTGTCCCGTCTACCGAGCACGGCGAGTTCGGTCCCACGGTCCTGTGTTTGCTCTCCTTTCTCCTCCGGTGTTCCACAGGGGTCAGAGGGCGGACTTCCTGTACAGGTGTTCTTGTTTGTTAGGTGACCTGCGGTCCCGGCTGACCCCCCCTCCCTCCTCCCCTGTGGCGGCGCCGCTCAGGCCCAGCCCCGCCCCTTCGGCCCGCCGCCCCGCCCCTTCGGCCCGCCTCCCCGCCGCCCACTCCTCGTACGGCTCAGAGGAGGGGCCCAGGCCACAGGTGAGGTCCGTCTCGCCCTTGGGCGGGGGCCTGTGGGGTCCGTGCGCGCCGGCCGTCACCAGCGCCAAGTCCAGCCTCTGGGGCGGCTGCTCCAACACGTCCAGGCGGAGGCGGTCGGCTTCCTGGGCGGCGTACGGGGGCGGGGGGGCCCCTCCGCCCGCGGGACGGCTGTGAACGTAAAGGTCCGGGCCGACGTAGGGCGGGGCGTGGCGCGCCGAGAACTCGTACAGGTCGGGGAAATCGGGCTGAGGGGCGTCGGCCTTGGGCTCGGCCGCGTGACGCTTCCGCGAGGAGTGCGGGTGCCGGGTGGAGTAGCAGTGGGAGATGGATGGTGCTGTGGAGACGTGGTGGGGGGGCTCGTGGGCCTCCACCTCCATGGAGACCTCTGGAAGCCGTCGGTCCTTCAGGCTCATGGCCGACACGCCCATGGCGATGTCGGGCATGAACTCGTTGATGATTGGCTCCATGTTCTGATGGAAATCAAGGACAGTTAGAAAAAGCTGTGATTATTGTGCCCAGTTGAGTACAACAGAGTTGAGATTAAACTTTATCAAACTATATTTCACAGAGTACATAAACATCTGAGGCCCCATCACCATGAAAACGTCCTCTTAAACACCCCTCCCTCACACCCCCTTACTCACCCCTTGTTTGCACTGGCTGAGGTTCCTCCCCTGTGGGATGGTGCAGTCCGGGGGGAGGACCTTGGCCCCGGGTGGGTAGATGGGGCTGCCCGCTTTAGAGGAAGGCTGTCTGTGGAGTAGCGAGTGGTTGCAGGGGTAAGAGAAGGAGCGAGGGGGCTGCTGGCTGGGCACCCGGGGCCTCCAGCCGGCCCTGAGCTGCTGCAGGCTGTGGCCTGGCGTGGTGGGGGGGTGGTAGGGTGGAGGGGGTGGGGGCAGGGGTGGGTGAAAACCCACCAGAGCCTGTATGTCCGTGAACACGCTCTCCACCGCCGGCGTGCTGTTGACCCGGCAGCGACCCGACTGGCGCATGGCCAACACGGGACTTTCGTCTCCAAAACGCTCCTCGGGGAAGAATTTGTGCGGGTTCTGGGAAAGAGGACATTAGGAACAGGAAACGGTTACTGAGGGATAGATACGTCTGCATTGAAGCCTCACACCAAAAGAGGTGATGTGTCTTGCAAAGTTGGCTCTGCCTCCGTGTGGTCTAAACCCGGGTTCACTGGTCCCTCCATCACGCAAGAGAAAATGCTGGAAACTCCAGCTGCACCTTTGAACCCAAGAACACTCACCGCAAATGACTCGTGAAACGAGAACGAACACGGTCACTTAAAAACAACAACACGTCATTCAGAAACCGCGCCCTACAATTCAGGAGGCAACTGAGTGCAAAACTGAGGCACGTTAATAAACCACGAACAAAACGTTTCACAAACAAGTCAGAAAACTACAGTACGCATTTACGCAAACAATATGTAGACGACTGCACGGTGTGCAAAAATCGGAAAGCAACAGAACGAATGCACTACGGATGTGTCAGTGACGCCCATAAAGAGGTTCATGTTCCAAATGATGATGAAAGAAAAGAAATAAACACATATCAATGACAGTAATATCAGTGTCCATGAACCAAGGTTCATTTAAACAGCCGAATGAACGGTAGACGTCAACCGTAACGGGATCCGCGAGCGTGAGGACGCAGGGTTTCTACCTGCAGTAGTTCTGTGGCGCCGTCGGGCAGCCCGAACTCCCTGAGCACGCGGATCTGGAGCTCGTAGCTGACGGTGGCCCCCTCGCCGCAGTTCAGCCCGTAGGCGCGCTGCACCTGCTCCGTGTGGCGGAGCTCCTGCAGACGACGGATCATCTCTCTCACCACAGCCAGCCTGGGCACTGACAGGGGAGGGAGGGAGTGATTACGTGAGGGTGTGTGTGTGTGTGTGTGTGTGTGTGGAAGAGAGAACAGAGAGACAGAAAGTCAAGACATCCCGTAGATGAATCTGCACTTCCTAATTCAAATGTTCTATGTGCTATGTCCTATAATGATTTCTGGAAACCACACCTTCAGGATAGAATGAAGGAGAATTTGACCTGAGGAAAGTAAAGGAGAGTTTGATTTTTAGGAAGGAGTGAGCGTTTATAAACTGGGAAATTTGGAAGCTGCTTTAGATAAGAGCCTCTATTAAAGACCTCGGAAAACCACTTTAGGGCAGATGAAGCTGTAAAGAGTGCAGGTATATTAATGACTACCAAAGAGCCACGAAGGCATTTAGGAATCATCCTGAAAAATATGTTTTAGTCTCATGCTGAAATGGACATTCGCCACCTACAACCACTGCAAAGCCTGCCAGCAACCAAGGCCATTTTTCCCCACACAGATGCCAAGCCTACAAAACTTCTATAAAAAGCCCTGAATTATATTTAACTCTTCACAGTAACAGTCACGCTTAATATGAAAATGTGTAATCAAAAGAGCCTCAGAGGAGAGGCTCAACCTAAGACCTTCTTTCTGCCCTCAATACATGAAGGATGCATTGCAAATTCTGTGAAGATCTGAAGGCTGTCTGATTTAGTCAACACAACAATTGTGCCACTTGCACAAATAAAAGTAAGCCCCACCCTACCTGGTATCTCATTGGCCACAACTGAGGGCGGGACTGTTTGGCTGCCAGCCATTTGCTGGTGATTGATCATGTGACAGCACTGGGGAACTGCGTTGTTGACCATGTAGAGCGTGTCGGGCACATTGGACATTCGCACCATGCGCAGTCTCACCAGATCGGTCTGTTCCACCATCATCTCATCCAGAACCGCCTAACGCACGGATGCACATAAACATACACATATATACACGTAAACACACACACATATATGAACATACCTTCAGACTAAAAAAAAACAAAAATATTTACCAGTTGCTGCCGGTTCCTCTTAATTACACGAACGGTAGCAGACACACAAACGAAACTTTGATATGTTAATGAGGAGAGGCAGTTGATCAAGGGGGGCGTGGCTTTGCCTGGGGCGTGGCCTACCTTGGCCTCCTCCACGTAGGGGGAGAAGAGGCGGGGCCTGACGTAGATGCCGGCGCTCTTCTGCCTGAGCCAGGCGTTGGCCTTGCCGCCTTCGGCCGTGGGGAGCATGTCGGACGGAGGAGTGCTGATCAGACCACGCTTCAGCTTTGGGGGGGGGGGAGGGGGGACACACGGCACGAGAGCGAGGTTAGATCCTCGTGCGGTCGAAGGGAGGGGTGGGGGATATTTGGGGGGCGCACACGGGCACTCACGGTGTCTGAGAGGACCTCGCTGTTGGTGGGCAGGATGTGCTCGGTGCGCACGCAGGGCAGCAGAGGGGACAGAATCTCCTTCAGCTCCTCCAGGTCCAGATCCCTCCTCTTCACTCCGCGTTTATTCACGCTGTGCGCCGTGCAGCTCAGCAGGTTGGGCTCTGTGACACACACACACACACACACACACACACACACACACACACACACACACACACACACACACACAACACACACACACACACACACAACACACACACACACACACACACACACACACACACATTTTCTGTATTAATAAGCAGGTTTCCTTGGTTCTGTAATCTGCTCCATCTTCTACATTCGAACCCCTGAGTGAGACTCTATACGCCCGTCACTCTATACGCCCGTCACTCTATACTCCCGTCAGTCTATACGCCCGTCACTCTATACGCCCGTCACTCTATACGCCCGTCACTCTATACGCCCGTCACTCTATACGCCCGTCACTCTATACGCCCGTCACTCTATACGCCCGTCACTCTATACGCCCGTCACTCTATACGCCCGTCACTCTATACGCCCGTCACTCTATACGCCCGTCACTCTATACGCCCGTCACTCTATACGCCCGTCACTCTATACGCCCGTCACTCTATACGCCCGTCACTCTATACGCCCGTCACTCTATACGCCCGTCACTCTATACGCCCGTCACTCTATACGCCCGTCACTCTATACGCCTGCTGCTCTGTCCTGAGTGTTTGAGAAATTTTATTTCTTATTTTCTCTAATTATTTTTTTGTTCTCTGGCCCAGTACATTAATCTAAGGGTTTATTCAGGGCCTCAATCTAGTGCACATACAGATTTCTCAGAAATAAAACATTAGTTTCTCAAGTGTACTAAAAAAATCTAAGCAGCTAACGCAGTGGATGTTTTCCTGTCAACAGTGATGCGATCACAATCGCGAGGTAATCCCAGGACGCTCATTAGACTTTGGCTGACACAATGGGCATATTTGCATGGGATTCTGGGAAAGACTTGCATTGTAACCCGTTTCATGACAATTCTAGGGCGTGTTCCTCTGTGAAGCTCCTCTTACCCCGATCAGCCATGCGCTTTATGAGCTGGTGCTCCCCCCACTTCACCACATACTTCAGAATGTCCTGCTCGCTGGCCTGCAGGTGGCAGAGTGAAGAAAACAGACTGCGTTCACACTGGGGGGCATGTTTACGGCTCTGCAGTACCAAGACCAGCCACCGGTAGGCGCAGCTCCTTAAACACACCAGGATGGTATTTATATTTAAGGCCAAGCACAGAGAAACGGGGTCACTTTTCTGCAGCGTTTCATCTAGCCTACATGTTACTCTGAAATTCAAAATAGGTCATGGAGGGCAGTAAATCAGTTTGGCCTGTTCAGTCTTCTCAACATCGTCCTGCTACAAAGGACGATTCTTCGTTCTTCACCAGAAAGTATTTTGGCGATTGAGGAGTTTCTCTCGCCCACGCAGTCTGTGCACCATCCAGCTAG
The DNA here is from genome assembly GCF_052324685.1 of Brachyhypopomus gauderio. Classification (NCBI taxonomy): domain Eukaryota; kingdom Metazoa; phylum Chordata; class Actinopteri; order Gymnotiformes; family Hypopomidae; genus Brachyhypopomus; species Brachyhypopomus gauderio. The sequence goes on along the minus strand of NC_135219.1, from coordinate 16,319,974 downwards.
AAGTGCCGATATTCTCCAAGCCTCCTCCACAGCACAACCGTCTCCGTGGCAAACAATCGCCAAGCTGTCCGCTGCCATGGCAACCGGGGATCCGTACCAAAGTCCGCTCGTGTTTACTACCCCCCCCCCCCCCCCCCCCCCCCGGTCACCAGCGGGACCAGATGACTCCGCGAGAGTTAAAGGTTCGGTTCTTCCTGCTGGAAAACACGGTGCCCTGCAGAAATGTCTGAGAGGAGTTAAGAGGCCATCTGATACAGCTGACTCATACGTGCCTGTAAGGAGAGGAAAAAACACAAAACCCCGCAGACTCGGAGGGACAGAGTTTCAACTCGGCACAGACGGGAAAACAACCCGACACGGGCGCACCGCTGTCTTACGCAGGAGCCACGCCGGCCCACCGGAGCCTGCGCTCTAAACAAGGTCACGGGTGTACAGGCGAAAAGACACGGCCACCTGCTATACTGCGTCGTGCCACGGATGGAGAGGGACGCAAACACAAAAAACAGCTACAAAATTGAAATACAGAAAGTCTAGCTAGTGAGAAAATGTACAATAGTGCTTTGGTGGACTTGAAGGAGAGAGATATTACAGGGTAACTGGTGAATTTTCTCTGAGCCACAATCATCCATGAATTCCAACATTTAGAGCGAGCGTTTCATAATCCTAATTTAATCTACATAGAGAAGGTGTACTGGGTCTGGTGTCCTCACCTGCAGGTAATCCGACTGGATGGCCATCTGCAGGTGTTCTTTGCTCAGGTCGTACAGAACCTCAGACATCATGACATGACTGAACTCCTCGCACAGGAAGTGCAGGGCCTGCCGGTGGACCCACTTGGAGCCGTAGGGCTGGGAGCTCCACTTCAGGATGGCTACCACTGTGTCCAGAGAGATGCTCTCCACCACAATGTCCTCACAGCCTGAAACACACACACACACACACACACACACGAAGTCGTCCACGTCACGATCCACCTGCGACGAGTACGTTCTCGGACAAACACACGCACGTGCACGAGCGCGCGCATCTTAAAACGCAAAGCCTTGTTTAAAAGGACAAAAAAAAAGAAAAAGTGGAAAGTGGAAACATGGCCAACAGCACAGGGAAGTACATAAATAAGACACAGGACACGGGGCTCATGGAACAACTCTGAGCACAGACCGCATGTTGCCAGCGAACAGGTGAAGCAGAGCGTGGAGCGCTGGGAGCGAACGCAAACCTCAGAGCCAACTTTTCTTATCGATCCACCATTCCTGGCATCCCTGCAAGGTCCACGGACTCAGTAACTAGTGCCGTCAAACCTTGAAAAGGACCTTATCACTGCTGAAGAGCACACAGAGTGAGCCCCGGTTAGAAAGTTTGTACCAAATCAGGAAGTAATTAGGAATGAGGAAGGAAAACTCTGTAAGGCTGCGTGTTTCCAGAGCAAAAGCACGAACCCTCGCGTCTGCAGAAAAGTCTAGAAAGCAACATGGGAGGCTTCTCTCTGCCCGTTAGTCTGATGTCCCACGGCCGTTTTCCTCCATGGTCAGGAGACACAGTTCTCATTAGTGGGTTGGTCTGATGCCAGAGGGACTTCACTTCAGATTTGGTGGCTGAGCTGCAGCTAGCGCGTGTGGCCAGCAGATGAGGCTCTGCTCGGCCGAGTGTGTGTGTCATGGCCGAAACGGCTCGGGACAGAAATAACCCGCATCCTACTGTGCGCGGAGCGGGACAAATAAGACACTGAAGCGGACAAGGAAGCGGGATTACAGCGGATGGAACTGGAACAGAAGGAAACTTGCAGACGTTTTTTTTTTCAAACTGAATATATATATTTTTTTAGATGCAAGAAAAACGGCAACCAGAACCGATGTGGGGTTTAGATGCCAGAACGGACGCAGGGTTTTCGTTGGGTCTGAAGCCCTCTTGAGAAACACAAAGCAGTGGGTCGAGGTCAGAAACAGCCGGGGGAGGTTTTACAGTTGGGTTAACTTCTAACTAGAGTCCTTGGAAACTTGGAGAACTGTGGCTGGAGGTGGAACGTGTGCGGGTGCTGAAGTGGGGGGGTGGGGGGGTGTTTCAATCAGAAGGGCACTTATCCCAGTAGACAAGTGCAGCTGCCTAATTAACTTGCCAGGGGCACAGAAGCAGAATTAGGGCCATTTATGAAGGACAGTGTGAGCAAGATGAGAGTGAGGAGTGGAGTGAAGGAGAGGAAGAGAAATGTGCGCTATACAAGAAAGGGGGGAAAAAAAAAACCAAACCAAAAACGGAGAGAAGCTAGAGGGATAGAGGGATGCCTCATGACACGCTGAATATCAGCAAAGAAAGAGACGAGGACACCTGTGCTGGGGGTTTAGGGGAGCAAGGATGACAGGATGACGGACAGAATGAGGAAAGAAAAAAAAAAAAAAAGATGCTATGGGAGAAGAACTCACCACTACGATATATAGACAGAACCATATAGACACTATTCTGCTGACAACATCCTGAAGAAAATGACTATATCCCACACTGGCTGTTTTGGACATTTGGAAGACCAAGAGATTCCGAATGAGCTACAAGCCAAACCACCACGTCACTTTGTACAGTGTCCCCACACTTCATTCTGCTCTGGAGTTCCCTTTTCATATTTATGCATATTATTTATGACGATTGCGGCACTTGCCATAACCACGCTGCATCACTTACTCAACATGATGGGAAGCTGGTAAGATATCTGAGTATGTTCAGATTGCCCAATAATGTATAATGCATGTTCTATAATTTATCATGATTATGGTGCATCGCTCTAGCAATTGCAAAATGCACAAAACTGCCTTTAAAGTATGCAAGGATGTCTGATAAATATGCAGCATTCATAAAACAGGAGACATTTATCTGCTTCTGTTTTTATGTCTAGGTCCAGGCACGACACGGATAGGAGAAAATCAAAACGCAGCAAAAATAAACCAAAACAGTTAACAAGAGGCTTTTAAAAATAATAAACAACAAAACCACTGGAAGAAGAATGACAGGATGCCACCTCTGCTTGGTCAGCGCACGCTTGTTCTGTCCATGCAGCCCACCTGCTCTGTGGAGCGATCGCTGACGTGGGACTAAATGACGGACTACCACTGCTCCATTTCAGAGGTCAAAAATTCCTGTTATTTCCCAACGGACGCAGACGATACACAAGCGCTAAAATTGCCTTTCACTGCTCGCGTGGCCACGTCTGGTGTGAAAGTCACAATTCACAAGGCACAAAACACAAGGTTTTATGGGAGACACAGGGGACTGATAGAGCTTATTAAGTGGAGCAAATATTACATTAAATATTTATAACTCTGCATCCACAATCTGCTGCACGATTATACAATCTTTCACAGTCTTTTTGATCCTAGAGTAACGTGTTTAGGCAACTGACATAAATGTTGGAGATCTACCATAACGGGTAGCTTGGAACGTGTTCTAAAACCGATCCAAGCTATGTCAATAACCAAGAAAAAAAAAAGAAGAACGAACTGGATTTCATTTGAGGTTTTGGCCAATAGGAACGCAGGTCTGACGGAGCGTTCGATGGTGCGAGTGGCATGGAATGTTCTGGCAGACAAGCTCCTGGGCTCATGACTGGGTTATGTCGACAGGCCTGAATCTGATCACTATCCATTACAAATCAAAGTCCTACCAACGGGTCATGAGGATCAGCTAACACCAACTCTCTGGACCCCGCGACAAAGCTAAAGTGAAAAGCTCAGTGTTAACAATTTCCATCATAAAAGCTTCTTTAAAGTTGAAAAGGGGACAAGTGTTTCACTTGACAGTCCTTCTGTGTAGATGAAATGACTGAAAAGAGAAAGTCGGGTCTGGTTCATACATTTGGAAGCAGACGTTTCGTGAAAACGAGACCCTGGAAAGAAATCGGTTTGGGAACGGTGCATTTTTAAAGCACAGCTAACCGCTGTAAACACTGGATACTGCCTCTCTAGTTACCAGTGAAAGAAATTATTTCTCTGTCAATAGCCCATTTTGCGAAATCACTGAGCCAAGACACTGAATCGATTACTTTACCATGGAACAATCAATAGTAGTGGAAGGAAAGAATGAACCAAGAGACCGAACAGCGATGCGAGAAGCTGATCAATCCTCCAAGGTAGACGTCCGCAACACCACTGACATTTCAATGAGAACGCCTCATCTCCAGAGTTCTCAGTGCCTAACCGTGTTAGAAAACACACGAAGAAAAAAAATAAATCCCGTTTACTGCTTTTGCACCCGTTCCAAAATAACTTCATACTTTACAAAACTACTATAATCTTCGTTTGGGTCTGTCAGTAGAAAGCTGGTGAAACATCACTTTCATCTTTTCATCAAGTAAAAGAAAAAAAAAAAAGCAAAGAAGGGATGGGTGAAAAGGTAGTGTGAGTGGGGAGTGGAGCGGGTCCAGAGGTTTGGAGCACATATGGGAATAGGAGGCGAATATGCTACAACCACAGCACGCCGCTCCTCACACCTCCCCATACGACAGCTCGTGAATTAATTAGGCAGTAAACAAAGTCTGAAGAGAAGGTGTGAGACAGGAGACAGAAAGTCAGACAGAGTGAGGGAAGAAAAGGGGTGTAGAGAAGGGGGGAGAGAGAAAAGGAGAAGGAGAAAGAGGGGGGGGGGGGGGAGGACAACGTGAAGAGTAGGCGAAAAGAAGTGAGAGGAGACGCACCCTGAGCCAGCATGCTGAACTCCAGGAAGAGGGCGATGTGGTAGAGCTCCATGGCCTCCTCGGCGCGGCTGGCGCTCCCCTTCCCGGCCACCAGGGCCTGCACCTCCCCCAGGCTCCCCGTGGACGGGCTGCCGCACAGCACCAGCGACAGGTCCACCGTGTCGGTGTACATGCAGTGCAGGATGACGCAGGCGTACTTCCTGGGGATGATGGACTCGTCCAGGACGATGCGGGTGGGCGCCAGCAGGGCTCGCTCCGTCACCTCCTCCCCCGCGCGGATTCGCCGCTGCAGGAGGTTCCGGAAGAAGGGCGATCGCGCCGACAGCACGGCCTTGTGGGCCCTGGGCTCCTCCTCCGCCCCGCCCCCGGCCGCGGGGGGCGCCCCGGCGCCGAAGGGCTCCGCCAGCTCCGGGTCGGAGAAGCTGAGGAGGGAGTCGTAGTAGCACATGCGCTCACACAGGTTGCGCATGTCCGACTCCAGGGAGTTGGGCGTCCCGAACTCCTCGCTCAGCCGCACCAGGACGTCCATGTTCTGCAGGCGCGCGTCCTCCGCCCCCAGCTCCCCGGTGTACAGGTAGTGCAGCAGCGAGGAGAACATGGCCGCGTCCAGGCCCGCCGTGCCCACGTCCAGCAGCACCTCGGCGCCGTAGCCCGGCGAGGACGACAGCAGCGTCTTGAAAAACGGACACCGGGCCACCAGGATGGCGCGGTGGGCCGGGAAGCAGACGTCCTGGAAGATCAGGTCCACGTCCGTGCAGTATTTGTGCTGGTAGAGGGCGGCGAGGTCCTGCTGCAGGGTTCGGGCCTCGGGCCGGGCCAGGCCGGCCTGCACGCTCAGCTCCTTCAGCGCAGCCGTGCCCTCGTACTCCTCCACCAGGGCGTTGACGTCTCGCACGTCCCAGCCCGACAGGAGCTCACGCATCTGCCGCGCGTGGTCGGCCGAGCGGCTGGACTTGCGGCGCTTGATGAATCTCCTCTTGAGGGTGGCCAGGCCCGAACTCTTCTTCTTTTTGTCCTGGGGTTTCTCAGGTCCATGATCCAGACTGTAGAGCTTAGACTCTCCGCCATAACCCTGGGGTGCGTATGACGTCCCTATAGAACAGATCAAGGCAAAAAAAAAAAAAATAAAAATTAAAACAAAAGACATATAAATATATATTTTATAAATATAATATGTATAAATATATATATTTTTTATATATTTTTTTACACTTCCAAGAGGCACTATCTAACAGTTTAAATGAAGGAAAAAATATTTTTGGACAAATCCAGTGAGTTGGCAACTATACTGTATTTGGATACGGTATTATCCCTATATATAAAAAAACTAAACTAAACTATATTTACATTGATGGCAGACTGAACAGATGCGCTTGCTGTAGCACCTCTGTGAGGAAGCGTTTGCTGAACACGCCCCCACTCATTCATTACAGCTGTCTTATTTAGTAAACTGCCACAATAAGAAATTCAAATTAGATACTGAACTGAAAAAAATATTCAATATAATTGAAAAACTGTTATTATTCCTTAAAAAAAATCTCATTTGCTGTAGTACTAAAGCAGACACACAAGAGTATGATATGAAGCCCCAATCCAGGAGGCTGGATATCATCCAAACGACCAAATATGAGCTTTGGGCAAGACCACTTTATACATAATGCATATTATACATATTTTGTTGTGTAGTGGCCCATTTGTTGTCTGACGACAGGGGCAGTTAATAATTTTACTGGTCTATAGGCATTAACAATGTGAAAGTATGCATTCGAGAATACATAATAAAAAACAAACTTGGATGAATATGGAACAATAATCCATAATCTGGATCTCGGCTGCAAGACATGTAATGCCATACTGTAATTAGACTTTTTAACTCTTAACTTTGTTGGCTTAAACCCGAGCCAAATCATAAAGGCGCTTTGTCATATTTTATACATTTTTTTTTTTATATTCAAATTTAAAATTTTTCCCCTACATCAGTCTTTATTTCACACAGCAACACATTAATACATATTGAAAAATTTATTCTATTTAAACTGAGTTATACATGTAGCAGTCGCCATTCTTGATTGCACAGTGAGTCAGAGAGGATTTTTAAAAAGTGACCTGACTGGTCAACAAGGGGGGGGGGGGCGGGACGGGACTTTGCTCTCTCGTGACCAAGTGCATCCTGGCCACAAAACACAATGGACAGCTGGAAATTTCAGCACTACTGATAAGTACTGATAAGTTCTTATACAGGTCAGTACTTGTACGGGTCTGTGTGAATGAGTACAGCAAATTCACAGGAATTGCGTTCCTACAACATCCATGAACAGCAAAAAAGCATGAATATTTGACTCAACCATAAAAATGCTAAAATTATAATTGAGGTATGCTATGCTTTCTTTTATAATCAGCTCCACTAGACTCACAATTATTTGACCATTCCAATCTAAATGGAAGCATTTACTTTACAAATATATACTATGGTCTAAATAAAAGCCAATTAAATTAAAGTATTAAATATTTATTATTTATATAATATAAATAACAATAATATTAAAGTATCGTGTACAAATGCTTGGACACAAAAACCCATAGATATTTTCAATAGATATTTGAGATTTCTTGAATTTGAGGGAAATTCCGTGGGCATTTATTAGTTCAAAGTTTAATTCTGTGAATAGCTGGAGCAGCGAATGCTGAATCAGTATTATGTGGGTTCCACTGTAATCATACCAGAATTCAGATTTGAGTTGTCTTTACAGAATCAAACTAACAAGAATTAAACCATCAATATTGAGCAATTTTGGGATTTTTAATGTCGCATTTTGAATGTAGCATTCAAATATGCATTTTTTTGTACAAGTTACAAAACAGGAAGGAAGGGTTTATTAAAAAAAGCAATCATGTTACTATTCCTGAACCTTCAGAGACGGGGAGATGTTGAAGGAAAAGTCCTACCTATGAAAGTCTGCTGGGTGTGAGACTGTCCCCCGAAGCGAGGGGAACATGAGTGAGGATAGCTGGAGGCATTAACACCCATCCTCTTCCCCTTCCTCCTCTTCCTCCTCCTCTTAGTGACGCGCACAGCTGGTGCCACACTGCTAAATCATTCTGGTCCAGTGATGATGCCGTGCCTATACCTTCCCTCACTCGGGCCTACGGGACTGGGGTGAAACTGGAGTAGCAGCAGCCATTCCTGTGGGGGGAGGGAAGGTGAGAGAGAGAGAGAGAGAGAGAGAGAGAGAGACATGAAATTCTCCACTTTACATAAAATAATAGATTTCATTATAGCGAGATAGAAGGGTAGCTGTCTGTTCAGTACGTCACTTAGCCTGACAGAACTATCTTAATAATCTTAAGCAGTGTTGATAATGTTCAGTGTGACGCCCAGAGAGCATTCCTAAACTCACGTCAGGCCTGTCCAAACAGCCTCCTCGCATGAACTATGGATACAGCTTTGTTGATAATGACAATTACAAGGAAATAACAAAAATGGCATAGTAATATCACCCAAGGTTAAGCTTAATTAAATATATATATATATATATTTATATATATATATATATATATATATATATATATACTGAATATACCAGTGACTACACTGAAAGAATAGATGATTGGAGTTTTTGGCATGGTTATGCAAGGTTTTACATGGACACATGTTTACATGGACTCAAAATAAGCAATTCGGTTATTATTATGATTATGTTGTTAATTTAATAATTGAATAGGTGTGAATAAAATACTGATAAGACATTTAATCTGAAAAAGAATACAATATTAAAGATCTCCTAATAAGGCTTTCCAGGCCTTAAGAACATTGCAGCTTTGTTTAATAATATTTACCAAGGTTTAATAAATAAATAACACAGTGAGCTAATTATTTAACTAATGTTTTGCTTACTTGAATAGATCTACATTGCTCTAGGAGAACTTGAAGAACTAGTTATATTCTATATTTTCAAAGCACTACATTGAAAATTAGGCCCGCCACTAACAGCACAATACATTATACTGGTTTCCAGAAGTATATTATTTTTTCCTTTGAACTCTGTTGGCAATGGTAGGTCATTTTCCTTCCAGGAGAGAGGCTGTTTTGGAGGGCTGGGCTTGCTGCATGAAGCCACCCTTCATGAGAAACCCTACTGCTCCATCCAGACCTTCAGGCTATTCTTCATTTTACTATCCAGTCTGGTGATGCCATGAACAACTCACAGGAGAATCTCACAGAATGTCTGGCAGTTATAAAGGCTTAACGGTCTCCACTTGTGATGTTTCCAGTCTGCAGAGTACATTCTGTAAGAAATAAAGATACTTTATAAAGATCTTTAAATAAATGTGCCATTTGTGGCAGCTCACTGAGAAAGAATATGTTCCATATTCAGGTACCACCCCAACAAAACGAGAATGTGTTCAGTGTGCGTCCTGATATTCAGGTACCACCCCAATAAAACGAGAATGTGTTCAGTGTCCTGATATTCAGGTACCACCCCAACAAAACGAGAATGTGTTCAGTGTGTGTCCTGATATTCAGGTACCACCCCAACAAAACGAGAATGTGTTCAGTGTGCGTCCTGATATTCAGGTACCACCCCAACAAAACGAGAATGTGTTCAGTGTGCGTCCTGATATTCAGGTACCACCCCAACAAAACGAGAATGTGTTCAGTGTGCGTCCTGATATTCAGGTACCACCCCAACAAAACGAGAATGTGTTCAGTGTGCGTCCTGATATTCAGGTACCACGCCAACAAAACGAGAATGTGTTCAGTGTGCGTCCTGATATTCAGGTACCACGCCAACAAAACGAGAATGTGTTCAGTGTGTGTCCTGATATTCAGGTACCACCCCAACAAAACGAGAATGTGTTCAGTGTGTGTCCTGATATTCAGGTACCACCCCAACAAAATGAGAATGTGTTCAGTGTGCGTCCTGATATTCAGGTACCACCCCAACAAAACGAGAATGTGTTCAGTGTGTGTCCTGATATTCAGGTACCACCCCAACAAAATGAGAATGTGTTCAGTGTGCGTCCTGATATTCAGGTACCACCCCAACAAAACGAGAATGTGTTCAGTGTGTGTCCTGATATTCAGGTACCACCCCAACAAAACGAGAATGTGTTCAGTGTGTGTCCTGATATTCAGGTACCACCCCAACAAAACGAGAATGTGTTCAGTGTGCGTCCTGATATTCAGGTACCACCCCAACAAAACGAGAATGTGTTCAGTGTGCGTCCTGATATTCAGGTACCACGCCAACAAAACGAGAATGTGTTCAGTGTGCGTCCTGATATTCAGGTACCACCCCAACAAAACGAGAATGTGTTCAGTGTGTGTCCTGATATTCAGGTACCACCCCAACAAAACGAGAATGTGTTCAGTGTGTGTCCTGATATTCAGGTACCACCCCAACAAAACGAGAATGTGTTCAGTGTGCGTCCTGATATTCAGGTACCACCCCAACAAAACGAGAATGTGTTCAGTGTGCGTCCTGATATTCAGGCTGTGCCAGAGACCCCTTCACTGTTCACCAAACACTGAACTGCATTGTTTGTGAAATCCCCACCAGGACTAGAACGATCAGGTTCCCCCTGTTCCTTTTGTCATCACCAACCCCCCTGCCAAGGTAGACGCAGAACACAAAAGGGTATTTGGGGTCCAATTTCATGCCCAGTCACAACAACGGAGGGCTAGGCACATGTGTAGGCTCATGTTTTGACTGATTTCGGTTTCCCTTGCTGTGCGTGGAATGTTTTTTTTAACATCAAAGCCGTCGTTTTAATAAGACTCGACTTTGATCTCGAACGTTGAATAAAAGCAAGTGAAAACTGCCGTATGTCGGCACTGCAGGAGTGCACACTCGGGGAATAAGGGAACAAAGTAAGAAAGAGAACCCGAATGATAAGAAGAGTGCGGAGCTTCACGGCCGTGCCTGGCTGCTGGAACAACCTCCATCCATCAGCAAACGTGGCCAGCAGTGAGGATCTGAATGCTCGTTCCCCGGATTTCAAAGAGCAAACGAGCAACGCGTGACCTGCACACTGCGTATAATAAAAATGCCCAATGGGGTTAAATCAAACACGTGGAGAGGGCGGGACTACACTGCAGGTCTGGAGCAACACTTTGGCATCCTAACAGAAGGCTGGGCAGAAATTATACTTTGTGCGTTGTGTGTATACTGTGTGCGCTTAACAATGTTAATGCGATACCTGCTTGGAAAATGTATTTATTAAACAGCTAATTCTGTTAATATAATTCAGATGGCACCGGCAATCAAGATATAAATGACCATGCTGATGCATAGCATGCTCAAATACAAACTTTTCTCTTTTACCACTACACTTTTGACTATTAGGAAGAAAGGAGAGATGAGCTACTCATCAGAAACAGTAGCTCAACAACAGGATTATCTCTGTTGCAGATCATCAACTGATATTCATACCATCTAAGTTACTGACACCGCCCAATAACTCTGTATTGGAGACAATGCGAGCCTCATGCTTTAAAAGAACATGCCACTCATCTGGCATTTTAAAGTGTCAAACCAATCCTATTTAATATTGTAAAGACATTATGGAAAGGAAATCATCTAAAGAGTTTTAATAATACCAATTTGTCTGAACATATTTCTGTATTTCGGACAACAAACAGTGAGTATTATAACGTGTCCTAGCCCGCGTTAACGTTTTTGAATTCCCTCTTGAATCCCGCTCCGTCATTCTGAGCCAGTCTGTTTCTATCTGTTCTATCAGACTTACTTTAATTCAAAAAGTTTAGCAGCACTTTTAGACCATTATTGTCTGACAATAATGTATGGCCTATAGTCACACCAACACCATAATTTGTTATTCATAAATCCACTACGTTGTAGAAGCCTTTTTAACTAGAGTTTCTTTCAACAGTAATTCTAACCAGTTTAATTAGAATTATGTCCTGGAAATAAGTGTCTAAATAATTCAAATAAAGGAGACGCTTAGTCTGTTTTTCAGTCCAAAAATAACTTGCTCCATTACATGCTACTTTATACCGACTTGCATGGTTTTGTGCTCTCTCTTCTGTCCCTATGAGATCCGATCAGTATCAGCTGATTCTGTTTGCAGAAAACCTGAAACTGGATACCACACACACACACACACACACACACACACACACACACACACACACACACACACACACACACACACACACACACACACACACACACACACACACAATGTTATCAGTCCATCTCTACTCTACACTAAACCATTTGGATGCAATGACTATCCTTCTCAATCTATAGACCAGGAAATAATGTAATGGTTCAATCAAGATCGCCTCAAAAGTGACTATTAAAACAAAGATATAGATACCAAGACTCCAGGAAATAAAGGAAGAGTACATGACTACAGAAGAGCCAAAAAGTCTCGAAGCTCATTATATAGCTACCACAGTGCAGTGGGGTGGGGTAAGATGCTAATTACAGTATCTGATTTAAAAAACTGCATCTCAAACTGAATGACAGGAGTGGAGAAGGAATAACTGAATAGCTATGTGAACGCTTCAGGGACCCAGAGCACTGCTGAAGCAAACCCAGGAATTACGTAAGTAATGGATGAGCAAGTTTGGAAATTATTTAGATACCACTGGTTGCTTCCATCAGTCACGCTAAAAAGACCTCATTCTCATGGTTTTTAATATTTTTGAAGTTCTTCATACTGTATTTTGCTCTACATTTCTCAGAAATCACGTCCAATTATCCTAAGATTCAAGGCTCGTCACGCTGCAGTCTCCAGACTCGCAGGAGTCAGACCTCACGCTTTTTTGTTGCCGATTCCGGCTACTTATAAAAGAGTCTCATAATGAATAATCACAGTTACAAATCCAAAACCACCTAAAAGCTCTGTATTAATGAAATGTTAGGGGTATTACCAATTGTTTCCACGTATACCGTCTAACATTTTAGGTGGGGAAAAACTGCCGCTCAAAACAACATCTGCTAAAGAAAGGCTGATGAAGCCCTGAGTAGCTGTTTTAAACGGATCTAATTTCAATTAGGCAAAAATAAATAATAAAGGGGGGGGAGGGGTGCAATTAATTCTCAGTCCTTTGAGGGATGTATTTTATCTACCGAGGCAGCTGCATCCTAAATGGAAGATTCTCACGCATCAGTAAGATTCATAATCCAATGTCAGCAAAGCTTCTCCTCAGAGCTTTCCCTGGACCCCTCACACAGAAGCCCTCCTCCGTCCAACGTCCTAGCTGACACGTGCAACGTGTAACGGGATTTAGGCCAATATGACCCTGGCCCTGGAACTGAGGCACAGATGCTCTCCTGCCTTTCGTAGGAACAACATAAAAACCAGGAACTTTAGACTCAAATAAAACAAAAATGCACACTTAAGACACCAGCAATCCCATGCAACGATCACCATCGAAACTGCATAATGTTTAACCCGACTTGTGCATTCACCAACATCGTGGACCACATCATGCCAGGGAGCACCAAAGCTCAAAGTGAAAAGTTAAACGCATTTAGCAGATACCACTTCACCAGACCAACGAGTACAAGTAACGTCCACTGAACAGCGCCTCTCCTAGAAACACGAGGGTCCAGAGTAGCGTCGGCACCTTATGGTGTCTTCTCGTCAGCAGTGGCAGTCTGGCTTGTGTGAGGCTAATGAGGAGAGACGGTGCCAAGCCACACCAGGCCAGCTGCAGGTCGTCTGATCCACCGTGTCCTCCTCGCCCCTGGAGAACAGCACCTCAGAGTGGGAGAGAACTGAACCAGAACCCTCAATCTCTCGTATGCATGTGCGTGAGTCACGGGGCATTTTCAGCGCAAGCATTCATTCAGCTGGTGTCCGGCCAAGACAAAAATCACTAACGCAGCAAGCCAAGGGATCAAGTATCATCATATTAAAAGCTACGCGCTACTTTCGTGCTTTCAAAACTGCGTGTATCAAATAGAAACTCAAAATAGAAAAGGCTCGAACTAGCGCATGACCTCATTCGTGCAGATTAACCGTCACAGTAGTAACGGGAATAAAAAACAAATAAACAAATAAATGACTCGAGCCAATGACGGAGGATGAACACAGAAGCTGTGCTGAACTGTGTTGTGGCGGTGTCCCATTCTTTCCGCAGATGAGGAGGCCTGACATTTGGTCAGCAGACACACGGCTTCCTCAGACAGGCGTGCCCTTTACACAGCCCCTCCACAAAATGTGAGATTCAGCGAATACAGTTCCATAAACTAATTACATCTTAAAGGTCACACCAACACAGGACAATGCGATTCTTTTGGGTGGAGGCTGGCCCAATCTAAGAAGAAATCCGTAGACTGCGGAGAAAACAAATATAGTTTGCTGCAGAGCAATCGACAAAACAGGAAGTATCAGGTCACTGTGTAGTTTTCCGTCCTAAGCACTACAGCATCTTGACATAACCATGTTAATAAACAGAAGGACAGGGTATTCAATAATGGCTTCTGGAAATGATGATGCAAGTAATTAATATGGATTTATCCTAGATGTTGATTATTAAGCACGCAGGAGGTTAGGGAGAACTGACCAACATGTAGGTTTATGGTTGTCCCACTCAATATCCTTTGCCACCACTGACCAGAGTGCTGGTGGCTACCTCGTAGTCGGTAATGGAAACGTTTAGGTCACATTCAAAATAACCATCTATAAAAAAGATTAACCAGTTTCTTTCCCAGGAGGGACTCAATGAGACAAGGCATGATCTAAATGACACCATCTTTGGCTAGGAGATAAGAGATCATGCCTGAAGCAATTGGAAAGGGTGGTGTGTGTCGTCGCCGCCCCCCCCCCCCCCCCCCCCCCCCGGGTTTACTGATACTATCACATACCAAAGTTCGTTTTCACATTTCCATGTGTGGGCGCACAAAAAAATATTGGCACCACATAAACAAGGCACATCATATACAGCTTTAAATTGTACTGCATTCTAGCTTACTTTCAAAATATTAGGCTTACTTAATAGAATTCACATAAAATCTAAAAGCATCAAGAAAAGAAAAACTCTTAAAAAACTCATGATTCATAGCAGAGCAGGATGAGGAAGGCCCTGCTCCTATGGAATCATGTTAGTCTGATTGTTATTCTAGTTTTAAACACAATTGACAAATGTATTTCTTCCCAAGAATATTTGCACAACAATTTATCATGTTTTAAATAAATGCTAAGAAATCCAAAGCCTATACTTTTAAAATATACTTGAAGTTTTATATATAAACCATTAGAGACCATTATTAAATTAAAACTTTCATTTTGCTGAATCTGCACTTACAAATGGCAGTATATATGTGGATTTCACAAAATTTGCATGTGTAATTCTGAAACTGTCTTGCCCATTATATATATATATAAACAAGCAGTGTGTGGTGAAGTCAAAAGAAGCCAAATACTCCCAGTGGGGTCGGGGTCACCCTAGGTGAATACAGCTGAAGGGAGAGGACAGACAAAGAGTGGTTCAAAAGCCCCCCATGGAAGATCCACGTGTAAATGGGAGTCTTGGCCAGGTTTGGAGCTCAGTAACACGTCCCTGGGGGGGGGGTGTGTGTTTGTAAACAAACGCCTGAAGAACAGGCTTTCCACATAACCCAGAGTAAGGCTCAGCCGGAAAAGCTACTAACGTGGAGCTACTGGATTCACCACTCACAAGGGCGAGGCTCAGTTTCAACACTAGCAGGTATGGATTACATGAATGCAACGAAACTAGCAATGGAAAATGAGATAATAGAACATTGATTCTTTACTAAGGAAAGAGGAAAACTGGTGTGTGAAATGGAGAGGTATGGATTAAGTGTAGTGGGCTTTACATCCACAAACAGTACTCCAGAACCACATTTCTCGATTAAAGTCGGGTCTATTCTACAGAGCATCCACAGGAGGCCCCAGGCAGCAGTGGGATACTCACATGTCCCAGGATGCAGGCCAATCAATCCTAGTTCATCCCAGTAGACACTAAACATGGCCTCAATGAGAGCAAGAGTCTCAGTGCGGAAAACTGTGGTATGTCTATGCACCAAACAACAGTTCACTGTTGAGTTTTCTTGAGAAAGACAGGGCAGATAGTTCAGAGAATGGTGAGATCTCATTAGGCTTCTGTGCAAATGACTGAATATCAATAACGAGGATGCTCGTGAGGGTACATGTTACAAGAGCCATCAACTGATCATTTAAATGAACTCTGGGATTAATAAACTGACCTATCTATCATTTTATGTTATTCCTCAATATAGGTTTTTTGCCAGATGGCTGATAAGCACAGGAGTGTCCTGAGTAATGTCTGTTGGATCAGTACAAGAGAGACAATTAATATCTTTTTACCTCAAAACAGGACTGCTACAAAGTGCCAATTAAGGACAAGGACACAGTATGAATGCACTATATTCATACTCAACAGTACAGGCAGCAGCAAAAAGCTGTAGCTGGCAATCTTTGCCCATCATGGTGCCAGTCGTAGGTCAGTTCTGAAGGAAGCCATCAACTTGAACAAGGAGGCATTTCGAGTAATACTCCTGGAGAGGTGTCAAATTCAGAAGTGAATTGGATTTAATTAACCTCAACAACAAGACACGAGAAGGCAAGAAGGCTGCAGTTGTGGCATCTGCTAAGATGAAAGCTTGATCTTGTGAGGAATTCTGAGAGATCGTGGATAAAGACTTTTGGGTGGCCCCAGATACATTTTGACAAACTGTTGTCACTAAGCTATGTCGTGCTGATCTTTTCTGGGGCTGTTGATGAGCAGAAGAACACAAGGAGGAGCTCCTCACCTCCGTGGACATGCCCTTACATCAGGAGGGGGTGCCTGAGACCAACAGTGAGTACAAGTCTATTTCTGAGGATGAACTCACCATGGTATTTGTGTGCAGAGCAAAATGTGTGGATGAAATTTGACCAGAGATGCTGAAGGCACTGGACAGGGTTGGGGCTGTGTGGTCAACATGCCTCTCCAGTGTCACATGGTAAACAGGAATGGTGCTCTTGGACTGGAAAACTGGAGAGGTGGTCCATATATTTATGAAAAGGAGGGTGAGCACCAATTATGCTATGCTAGGGTTTTGGAGAGAAGAATCTGCTCAATAGCTGAACCTAGGATATAGGAAGAGCAATGCAGTTTCCTGGAAGAGTAGACCAGCTCATCTCTCTGGCACCGCTTTTTGAGGGATTGTGGAAATACGTCAACCCAGTCTACATGTGCTTTGTGGAGTTGGAAAAGACTTATGATCAAGGACATCAGAAAAAGTTGTGGGAGGTAAAGCAGGATTATGAAATAATAAAGTGGTCACTGCAACAGATCTTCCTAAAGCACTTTTGTACTTTGTGGTCGAATTTAAAGCAGATTGGATGGCAATCAGAAATTACGAGATCATACACATTCAGAAAATAATTAAATACTTCCTTCAGGTGAGAAAGAAAAAAAAAACACTGGAGAAGTTGAGGTTTCCTAGGAATTTTAGGTCATATTAGGTCAGCAGTGGCAGTGTTGAGGTCTCTGAATTGGTCTATGGGTGGTCGAGCAGGAGCTCAGTCCTAGGATGACGTTTTTAATGTTTCTATATTAGTAGTGACTAAGAGTATAAGATCATGAACACAAGTGGTGGAAATTAGGTTATTCAGGAGGTTTGCTGAGCTCTCTCGTTCCGTGGTAGGGTGTAGAACAGTGCAATCTGAGAGCTCCATTTCTGCTGTGTGCAAGAACTTCTCTTGTCTGCAATTCACTCATTGTACTTCTGGGGCGTGTAATGGACAGCTGCAGTTACCATAGCAAGTGTAGCACAACAGTACACTTTGGAATGCAGCAGAACGGTGAAATTAGTTCTACCACATAAGTAGTGTTAACAGAACTGATCCGTTCACATTATGATTTGTGAACTACTTCAGATTTCATGTTACCTTGCTTTGTGGATGTTTAGGTCTGCATCCAGTGCCCTCTAATAATCACGTTGTGTTATTAACGTAAGGTAATTAATGCAAGTGTTAAGGCTACAAAACTAAATCCACCAAAAGATATAAATATGCAAAATACTATGTGCCAAAGTACAACAATCAATAGATGATGTACAGATGATGTATAAGCGTGTTACAATAATTTGTGGTTTCATCAGAATCAACAGGAAAAAGTGGGAATTGTAATGAGGTTCTCGTCAACTCAACTAAATCACTGTGATTGGAATTTGGAAGGCATCTGTTTTTAGGCACACAAATTAATTATAAAGATGGCAGCAGTTGAAAAGAAGGGGTCCCTCTGATACTTCTCAAAGTACCAAACGTCCTTTCTTTAGAGCAATACAAAGCAAAGTACAAGCACTTTGTTTATTTATTTATTTAATACAAATCGGACTGCCATGGTCAACATTTGGTATGGTTTTGGTCTTATAAGCCATAAACTAGTGTCAAACGCCGAGACCATCATCTGATTTAACAACCAGGGCTCAAGAACACTCAGCAAGAATATTTTAATTCAAAATGCTTTACTTTCTTCCAAATTGACCCAAATCCCACTGATTACTTTTTAAACTTTTACTGTATCTTAAGTGGCATGACCCCATGGCCACTATAATGAAACTTGCTATTACTTCTAATTCATACTGGAATGTTAATAATAAGAGAATTGTGTAGGTGGAACTGATGGTATCACATTTATTATTTTTTTTACTCAAGCTCCATGCTCTGCCTTGCTAAGCATGTCAGAAACATTTGTACAAACAACACAAATTACTACACAGACCATACCAGCACATAAATGAAGTGTGTAACTTATGTAAAGGACTCCTTTGTATTTCTCAATGGTTGATGGTCCCCAGAGAAACAAAGAACTATGCCACATGGCAGATGAAACTACAGTGATTCATATTAATGCTGGACAAAACAGGACAAACATAGACGAGGGGGAAAAAACATCATATGACCATTAAGCAGCTTTCAGAATTGCTAAGCAACAGATCTGCAAAACTTCAAGTAGTTTTTTTTCCAGAAAAAGAGTCTGCTCTGAAATTGCCTGATCAAAATTCAAGCATTTGTGTGCCCGCAACTAAACAGTCGTGCCCATTCACGGCTTTAAAAGACTCTATTATCAATCTAAATTGCTTTCGAAAGTAGCTAAAGCTAAAATGAGCTGAATTTTTAAATGACATTTCTGGCTGATTGGGGTGACCTCTGAAAAGGGCTGTGCTCAGAACATCTCACTGTGAGATCAAGTGAAGATGTGATGTTCATTACAGACAATAGCAGCACCTTGACTGTAAGCTTCAAAACATTCAGGCAGTTTTCTGCAATTTACTCCTACTGCTTCTTGCAACTTCTTTATCATACTGCAATGGCCTAAATGCCAGGATACAATTATTCATCAATAGCCTCTACAGCTTTAGATGTGCAAGGCAGGCACTGACATAATACATTACACAAGAGGCAGTGCGTTGAACTTGAGCAATAAATGAATGTAATTCCATCTGACAATGAGTTTTACTGTCGCCAAATGTCCATATTTTTAAATGAACATAATTTGACATATATTAACAAAGCAAACTAAATTCTAATTAATTTAGAACAGTCTATATTATTTTTTATTATGTTATTTTTCTGCCATATGAATTAGAACAGGGATGGGCAACTGGCGGCAAATAGATCAATAATAATTTAATAATTAAAAGAAAAAAAAACGATAGAGCAGGACTTTTTTGTTCTTGTCACGTAGGGCTACGCCCCCCTCTCCTAGCTGCATAGTTGCCAGGTTCGCGGTTTTCACGCCAAATTGGGCTTGTTTTGAAAGTCCAGCCGCGGGTAGAAATTCTGGGGTCGCGGGGTGCGTTTTTTTGGGCTACTTTTGAGTTGGGCTACCGCGGGAGTTACAAGTCAACACTAAGAATCGATCGCGATATAATACTTAATTTGTCTCCATTTTACACTCGCCACCTTCCCTCTGTCTGCCACTCCCGTGTCGTCATTGTGTTCAGTTGTGTCTGTGTCAGTTGTTCAGTTTAGTCCTGTGTA
The DNA here is from genome assembly GCF_052324685.1 of Brachyhypopomus gauderio. Classification (NCBI taxonomy): domain Eukaryota; kingdom Metazoa; phylum Chordata; class Actinopteri; order Gymnotiformes; family Hypopomidae; genus Brachyhypopomus; species Brachyhypopomus gauderio. The sequence goes on along the minus strand of NC_135219.1, from coordinate 16,300,302 downwards.
CTTGTATCTCTGTGTTTTGCCCGTTGTCGGTTATTTGTGGTTTGCCCAATTCCCCTTATTAAATCTCGCTCTTCTCAGCGTTTGTGTCCGCCTCCTCGCTCCGCGTTACAGTTCTTTGATATGAAGGAGTTCAAATTCCTTTTTGCACTTTATTATTAAGCAAATGTTTTGTCTTTGTTGCTTATTAAGGTTATGCATTTATAATGTGTTAATGTTAATGCATTTATATGCAGAAAATAGATGTATGTTGGTGCAATAAACATACAGATCTGAATTCATTTAAAATGTGTTCTTATTGAGAATAATTTGTAGTGTCTTTCATATCCAATTATTTGAAGTGCATGGTCATGTGGCCCTTCAATGATAGTGCTGAAAAAATTTTGGCCCTCTTTATCATGGAAGTTGCCCATCCCTGAATTAGAAGTAATAAAAAGCAGTCAATTTCATAGTTGTGGTCTTAGGAACATTTCAAAATTGAAGGAACTCTTTCTAAAAGTGCAACAAAGGATGACAAATTGTTAATATAATTCAAGCCAATTTGGCCACTAAAGCACTTTGAATTTAGGGAATCTCGCCAAGGGTCACTAAAAGCCTTCTCCAAAGTCTTGAACCACAGGCTAAACCACTAAAACAAGGCCTTGGGGCCTCTTTATACCATCATCCTCAGTTTAATAGGCTACCTACAATGGACTTTCAGTTTCAACACTATTCTACACTGGGCAGCCAGAGGTGAAATGTCAAAGAATGGGACTTATTCTAGAAAGCCCAAAGGAATTAGGTTAACACAAGACAGATAAGGCTGATAATACATTTGACATCTGTGGTCACAGCCCACGCACAAAAGTTTGGCTCCAAGCACAAGGAAATGATAATAGCAGGACTTTTATAAAATTGATGGGAATTAAGAAGCTCTGACAAGATTGAATACTTAAAATATGGCCTTGCCAACCTTTCCAAGAAGATTATCTTAATTTTATTGACAACAGAAAAACTTGGCTGAGTAAAGCCTACACTGCATGCAAAAGTGCAACCCATGAATCTAAACAACTCAGACAGCGACAGAGCTCCACGAACCTCTCTAAGGCATTTTGAGTCTCAAGGACTACTAATGCATTATCAAAAACGTTCAATATGTTGCCAGGCACTTCCTGTCAGCACAGGAAGTTAAAACTGTCAGTTAAAACTTCAAACATTTTCATGTTATTTCATGAACTCTGCAGAGACTGTGACCTAAAGTTAACATCTGATTTGAAACTTTGAGAGATGTGACTAACATATGCATAGTGACTACACAGAACCTCGTCTACAATGAGAAAGTTCTCAAAAGGAGAAATCAACTACGCCTCCTCATGAAAATCTAATTGTGTATGACAGTATGTCACTGCAACATAGTGCCATAACAAACACTTCATTAACCTCATCAAAAATTATGGATGTTTTGTCTACCCAAGTAATGTAACACAGGCCTTTTGTATTTGTACATAGTTACACATACTGCTCCATATAAATCTAGGGCAGGATCTGAACAAATTATTCTCAAAGTTCTGTCCAAGTAGCTGTAAGTCATATACCCAATGGGTTTGCATTAGCCAATTTCCAGATCAATACTCTCAGGAAATATGCAGTCCTTCATTTGAGGGCCATGGGTTACAAATTACAACCAGGAGCCATGTTTACCACAGCTAATCTGAAACCATCAGGACATTTTACTCTGTTACCATTTAGCACATCATGGTTCTTTGAGTTCCAGAAAAATTGTTATTTTTTGACCTGACAAAGACTTGACAAAGGAGTTGGACACGCTAGCAACTTGGGGATGGGAATTATTAAATGTTTCAATGTGCAAAGTAAAACATTGCAAAGTAGGTAAAGCACATTTGAGGGTCACAAAATACTGTTCTCCTCAGACACACAACAATGTGGAATGGGGATATAAAAATATGCCCCAATTTCTTTCCCCCATGAAATGTCTCTCTTTCTTCCTCTACTCCCTCCCTCTTTCTTTCTTTCCCTCTGTTGTGACAGCAGGAAGAGGTCAGGTACATTTATTTTTGGAAATAAAAGAACCTTCAAAGACTGAGGATATAGGAAACAATATTCCTATGCCTGAATTATGTAGACACCATTTCATACCACTGTGGACACTATACAGCTCTCAAAATCTATGAATTGCTAGACTGTTTTATTGGCTGTGATTCGTTCTGGACACACTACAGGAGCAATTGCAGACTGGTCTCATGTCAAGATGGAGAATGAACACCTGCATATAGTGGTGGTGCATTAGAACAGAAACAAGGTGGGGGGGGGGGGGGGGTTAAAAGAAAATTATGGAATAATTATTGGTTGATGAAATACAGACCTGTTGAAAAAAAAAACTGAATCACATGCTCCAATCCAAAATATCAAAATCTCACATGTGCTGCTTAGATACATTATAATGAAATCAAGAAAGCTTGGGCAGCCAAAACATTTGTTAAAACGAATATGTTCAATCATGGACAAATATTTATATTGGTTCCTAGAACAAAACCAGACTGAGTTTTAAAACAACTCTTTTCTGCTAAGCTAAGCATCATTCAACCGTCTTGAAAAGTGAAACCTAGGGAATCTGGTATGTCTAAAAAACTTAAGAACTGGCTTAAATGGCTTAAAAACTGCCCTTTCTCCCTCTCCTTCACAAACATTTTGTCAAAGAGTATTTACAAGATTCACAGTTTTGAAGCATTAGGGTAATTTTTAGCACACAAGCCTATGACACACAGTCAGAATTATTGGATGGAAGTTTCTCCAGCATTCTCACTGCCTGTTGCTTATGCCTACCGCTGTTGGCTTACTTGTCACAGATGGACTTGCATGACAAGATCTGACAAGATAGACTCATTTCACAGAATTTCAAAATATCTTTGCATCTGCAACAGGTCATAGAGTGGGAAGGTCATGTCACTGAACCTTTCACACTGCATGAGTGTCATCATGGGCATGTCCAGAGATTCTGGAGCACATATATATTTTAATCTATAATTATTCCTGGTAGGTAACTGCAGTGTATTTAGGTAAGATACATAGATATAAAAAATTGCAGTAAAGTACACACATGCAAACAACTAGTGATGCGTTTGTTTTTGACACAAGGTACTGAAAAAACCATGGTTAAAAAAACGGGATAACCAAAGTAGCCAGAATGTGATGTAGGTTTGACTGATCCTAAATAAAGTTAATATAAATGCTTTATTTTATTGATATAAAATAATATAGGCTATTAATTCTTTTAGCATTAAGCTTCACCAACACTGTGGCAGTATGGAAATTACAGCGCCTCAAAAAGCACTGTCAATAAGCACTTTCAGAAAAGAAAAACATCACTTATAAATTTCAATTTCCTCTCCTCAAGCGAAGTAGTGATTCAGATTGGCCCAAGGATCCAGGAGATTAGTCCGAGTTAAGAGGTCATTACAAACCAGACAGTAACTTCTATGGCTCCCTGGCTCAGCCCAACACAATGGGTCTTCTAAGTGTCAGTGTTTCAAATGTACATGTATATGTACAGCTTACACTGAAAGCACTTTAGCCTCAGCTGATATTAGCAGCCATGCTGCAATGTTGCAGAGACAGTCCGTGCAAACTTTGTGCAGACTTAGTCATATAAAATAGTTAATTTGAATAGTTATGCGTAAAGTAAAAGTAATTACATAACACTACATAAACATTAACTCGTAATTTAGCAACAGGCATGATTAATACTCTAAATTCTACATTAATGTCCATTCTGCTCCTTAAGAAACGTGCTTTGTGATCTGTTTATATGCCTTAAGGCATGGTGCAGCCTTGATGACCTTCACCAGACCACTACACACCCGATGTCCCCTTTTATGAGGGGAAATGCATCTTACAAATATCAAAGGCTACATTCAGGAAGTTCAGATCAGCACAACCAGTGCCTCAATTAAGTGTTTTGTGCATAAATTTAATAAATCATGAATCATCTGCACTCAGATCTTTGCAAAAAGGCCTATATCCTTAAGCATGTCACTGCATCTGGGATAACAATTCTCCTACCCACATGTTTTTTTTTTATCCGGGCTTGAACTAGATATAGGGCTTAAACACTATGCCTCATAATCACCAGGGCCCTAGGGAAAATATAACCATAATCCTTAATCTCAGAATGTCCATCCACATCAGCAGAAAAAATGCAATCGAGCCATCAAAACGTTACCACAACTTTAAAAAAAAGGGATTTTGAAGCCCTGGAAACACAGAAGAGTCAAAAGGCTCCATCAGGAAAACAGAAGACTGCGTTTGAGAGGGAGCAGGACCGGGAGCTCAAAGCGCTGGAGTCAGCCAATTTACACGCCACTGGAAATTCCTGTAAAGACTTTACAGAACTAATTCACAACTTAACAGTTGTTCCCCTCCATTACATTTGTTTAAACACGTTAAACGTTACACTAAGTCTAGAATACATCAGTAAGGTTACAGTTACAGTAATCAACTGAATATTTTGATAGCTTGAAGACGCATCACATTCAACATGAAAGTCCACATTAATAACCGTTATTATTCACAATATCCTAATTTTAACTGCTTAGGAAACACTCATGTTGACATAGAAAGCAAAACGTGTGGTTTATCGTTCAGCTCGCACTCTTTAGGGTGAAAAGTTAGGAGGAAACCACGTACATGTGGTGAAGGCTTCCTGAATAATCTGCTTGGCAAATCCTCTTTGAACTGAGATTTTTTGTTTGATATTTTAATGTTTTAGTCATTTAGATTGCCAGTATTTTTATAGTTTCACGAGAATAAACAGGCAGCTAACCCAAGAGGACGCCAAGCAGCTGAATGCATTTGCCCAACTCAAGTTGAGATAACTAGCTGGTTAGCTAGCAGCTCTCTAGGGCACTGTTACCCATGTATTAACCCTGTTGCCACACACGAAATTATGCAGCCAAAGATAACAACAATAATAACAATAATAATATTAATTCGACAATTTCACTCGGCTTGTTGTAAAGCTTTCCAACGCCAATTTGGAAAAAATGTGCAATTAACTGTCGACAGCTACTCGCTTGTTGGGTCAGTCAACCAGCTAGCTGCTAGTGTAAATGACTGGAAACCTTAAGATTAAGCAGCGTTCACGAACACGAACTCGGCCGCGGACGGTAGTCGGGTTCGGGGGCTACCTCGGGTTAAGAGCGGGTCCCGTCCGGGTGCGTGCGCGGTCGGGTCGAAGGCTCCTCGGTATCCACTTTAGCCCGCGAAGTTCTGTCACTTTGCTAACGGGACGGCTAGCCGCGGCTAACTACTTCTGCACAACTCATCGCCTCGGCAGCGATGTAACCCTCCGCGCTGCTAGCTAGCGCCAGCTAGCCGCGCTACTTTCTTTTAAATGGCGTGTTTACTTGGGAAACTTTCACCGAAATTTTTACTTTAAACGCGCCGTGCTGCCCGCTGCGGGAACCAGATAACGTCGGCACTTTCTGACTGTCCCTCGACTCCCCGTTTTGGGGGTTTATGTACGCGGAGAAGGCGAGCTGGCCGAGCCGAGTGCTAGCGAGCTAACGCGCCGAGCCTCGCCACTCTCTCTCCCCCCACTGAACCCAGTCGGCGCTGCTGCTCAAACCCCAAATTAAAGGCCCACTTCACCAAATGTTTGCAGTTGAATGAACACGGTATTAAAATTCTGATGAATTGTATCGGGATACGAAACATAAATACACTTTTAGTCATTATTATTTAGACTGTGACTAAATAATTTTGTTTTCTCAGCCAAGCTACTTTAATACATTGTTTATTACACCACAGAATGTAGAGATGAAATATTGAAAAAAATGCCATAAGCATAAATAGACAAGAGTGTTTTTTATTATTATGTAGATATGTTTAAGATCAGGTTTTATGTAGCGGACACAAAAATTACTTTTAACTCTACATAATAGATCGGTTGTACCCTTACTATCGCTTTGATAGTTCACTTCCACAGTTCACGGACTCCTACGTGTGGTGGAAAAGAATATTGCAAGGGAAATTACAGTAAAGTCTTAAATAATCCAGGAGGTGCATAAACAAACACCAGAATAATCCCAAACTCCACTGGCATCAGAATAACACTGGAATTATTCTGGAGTCCTTTGATCAAATTGACCCTTTTGTATTCACACTACATTGGCTGTCAGTTACATTTTGTATTCAATAAACCATCACTGACTTACATACCTTTAAATGATTTTGCCACAGTATGTCTGAATAATCCCATAACCCTTAATAACCATTATGTTCTGCTTTGCCTATTTTGGTCAAATGAAGAAAGCGTTTGCTTGCTTCACCCCAGCTATGGATGAGCCTTGCTGTCAGTGTTTGAGACAGAGATCTTTACACAGTTTCAATATGCCTAGGCTAAACGTGTGTGCATCAAAGTCTTAGCGTAATTGTTTTCCCCATTAGGTAAAGGTGCAGTTCTAGAAAGTGTGTAGAGAATAAGGGTAAGTTGATATGTTGGCCCCGCCTCTCTTATGAGGTCACACAGTGGACTGGAGAATTGCTGATGACTCTGGGTGCCATCTTGTATCTGCTTCCTTTAGGTTCTGCCAAAGATACTCCATCCAAACTCCCTGCTTACATTCTGATCACCGAATACATCTTGGGTTAATTACTGTGCACTATAAACACACCCAACAATCTGTTGTACGGCTGTCCCAACCTGTCTGATATAATGCAGGTGCACGCCCGGTTAAGCTACTAGCTGTTGTTTGTTCTTGCCCTCTGGGCCTGTCTGACATAAGTCCAATTCCCCATGGCTCCAGTACCCTTGGCCTGGAGTCTCCGGTCCTCTGGACCTGCTCCATTTGCATTCCATCCTCCTGTTGCCGTGAATATTCTTACCTGGATGCACAACAGATATTCATATAGCCTACTGTCTGGCTATTTCTCCTCCATTGTCATTTCAAAGTAGTAGCAATGCTTCTGTTTGCATCTCTTGCCCTGTTTTTAGTTTTTAAACTAATTTTGAGTCCACACTGAACTATTCCCTTCTCACGTAACATTTCTGTCTAGCAGTTGTATATGTGGTTTATTTACCTTTATGGTTTTGTTTGCCTATCCTCTGTAGCATCTGAGTGCCTCTGTTTAATTAAAGTTTCATAATTTGGAAAATATCAAAATCACACTATCCACTATTGCCTAAAGGAACATTATGTAAGAATATAATTCCTCTTGCTAGAATATTATCACTCTGTTTAAAATAAGGAAAATCGTGTTTGTTTCAGGCATGGACTAACCCCCATCTGATGATTTGGCACTCTGTGTTCTCTCTGCTCCCTCTGATCTCATGTTGAACTTATAAAAACCAGTTAACCGGTTGGTTAATTTCCCAACCAGCTCTATACCTTATCACCCCATGTCCTTCACACACACACACACATACACATGATTTCTGTAGAGCTGTTTTGTGACCATGTTGGTGGGGAAAATAGTGTCGTGTCCGTGAAGAAAGGAGTCTGACAAGAGGAGCTCATTTCAACAGCAAGTGTCTTTTATTAACAGTACACCACTCATTTCACCTCCCCCTCTGCCCGTGCTGACAGCCACGTTCACTTCACGATGATGGTGTTAATTCCCACATATCAGACACTTCAGCATCCCAGAGCGTGTTCCCCAGGCCCCCATAACTTCCAACAACAGAATAACTGCACATCAATTAACACATTAACAGTAATGTCAATAACCATTCTCCACACATTTCCCAGCATCCTCTCTGATGAAGGCAGGGCCTGTCAGTCCGCATACCTAGCACCGTTACGATAGCTATACAAATAGTGCTCAATATAAGTTAACTTACTTAAAAAATGAAATAAATGTTTTGAAATAAATTACATTTATGCATTGCTCACTTTATTTCTCTTGTTTCTTATGGGACCTTTTAACCTAAAGGCACATTTGGACTTTTCCAACAGTAGAACCATTTAACAGAATGGTGAATAACCATGTCACACACCCTTCACCCATCCTTCACATGCAGCCTGACGTCCAATTAAAGTGCATTGTCAAATCTTTAAGACTCAGGCAGCTGCATGAGCCTAAGTGTAGCTTCTGGGATGCTATCCATCAACAGGCAAGAGTCCTGCGTTGTCTGGCAAAAGATAAGAACAAAGACCTACTTGTCTAATGTCATAACTAATATGTATGAACCACACTGCTGCAGGACAGAACAGCTGGCTGCACCCCCCCCCACCCCCCCGTCCCCTTCCTCTAATCTAGTCTCTAAATCAGATCATAATTTAGGCGGCATTGTACTCCACATGGCACTGAACGTACAAAGAGCAGACAGCCAGGTGTTGTGTTCTTTTCCGGTCCACGGCGGCCACCTTTCATGAACCTGCTTTTCCGCAAGCCCCTATCAACCACCAGCCTGTTCAGCTGACAAAGAGTTTTATACCGGAAATCAATCAATGAGGGTATGCGATTCACAACGAGACTACATCATCGGGTCAGAGAAGGTTTTACATTAGTCTCTTTTTCCAATAAAGTGATTTTCGTGTACTTGCCTAAATTACATGTTTTGGAATTGATTTAACATGTAATTTCTGGCTGCATTAAAATAGTTAGAAATGATTATTGTACTAGGGAGAATCATGACTGTATCATAGACAGTGTCAATTAAATCAAGCTGTTTGTGAGAAGTGGTAGTGTGTGAAAGTTACAGTCAGCCAGGACAGACCCCTCCCTCAGAGGGGGCTGGTTTGCAGATTAATGCCCACATCCTGGCTCGTTTAAGGGGATTCACAAGATTCATCTTCAGCATTTTAGAGGAGGGTTGCAGGGGTGCAAACAGTGTACACCCGTCTCTTTCTTCCTCAGCTCATTTTCTTTCTTTCACACACACGTACACACACACACACACACAGTCACTCGTTCTGACCCCTACTGCAGCTGAGATGCTGGTGTGTCTAAGTCGGGCCCGGCAGCCCAGGAGTTTAAACTTGGCCAGGGTCATTCTGCAGAGAAAAAGGTCCAGCATCTACAGCAAACCACCCAAGAGCAAGATTGGACCAGGGGTAAGTGGAACAGCTTTGCAGTAGTTGAAAAATTCCCCACGTTTCAGCTGACTGAACACAGATGATATGATGTTTTAGAAGAGTTTAGAGAGACTGAGGTACTAGTCAGAATGAATTAATGTATTGGACGTTGATTTACATTTAAAAATTATATCAGTTACCTAAATGCATTTTAACAGTATGTTTGTTGTAAAAGAGCTGCTTCAAAATTCAAAGATTTTAATATCAAATTATTTCAAGTGAAAAATGCACCATTGTAATACATTTTTTATTTTATATTTTTATATACTTATTTAATATCTGAAAAATTAGGAGACATATTAAAGATCATCATCGTTAAAACATATCCGATAAGCCTATCAGCACTGGTTGCTTAACACGTAAATGTAAAAATGTAAAATGTAAATGTAAAACATGAATTACATTACATTACATTAATTGTTAATTACATATTTTGTGTAGAGTTGATAACCTAGCTCGGTAATCTACCTTTATTTATTATGTTCATGTTCATTACTTGGTTCCACTTATCAACAAGTCCCTGATTACTTTATTCAAATGCCCTTGGAAACCAGTAGAGAGAAAAATCTGTGACCTCGAGGCTAAACGGTTTATACAATTAGAGTTCAAGTAACCTGAGAACAAATTGTTTCAAATCTCATCGTCGGTGGGTTTATATAAAAGCACAAGAAACATTTTAAATGATATGATGTGAGTATTGGTTTCACTGAGGTTGTTGCAGTTATTGCTGTGCATTTGAAAGGACGACACTTCACACATTTATTTCCCAATATTCTGATCTCTCTACAGCAAAGTTTCTTCATTATGTCACTCTTTGCGTTTGCTCTCCTGACACCTGCCGGCTGGATCCTCCATCATATCCCAGAGTACAGGAAGAGGCGTCAGCCCCCAACCACCTGATCACACCAGCAACCAATCAACAGCCAGCAGCCACATGCTGAAAGAAAAGACTGGCTGCCTCTAAAGCATTATTCACCAATACTGTACTGTATCAAATACTGAGATCCATAATAAGGATAAATGATAGATTCAATTATTTGATCTCAATGATTTTACTATGTTACGGTGTTTAATGCCTTAGGACTGTGGCCCCTAATGCTACTGTAGTGGATTCTTGCAGTGGCACTTACTGTGTGAAACATTTGCACATTTTGTCCTATAACAAATAAAGTATGTTGAATACGAATTCTGGTTTGTTACCTGATGTTAATTTGCAACGATCCCTCATTCATTTGCTCTGAACAATAAAATCCATGTCAAGTTTTTTTTAGAAAACAATGCAAGAAAATTTCTTTTGCAGTCCAACCTGCCACACACCATTATGTATTTTGGCTAGAGACCCAGTACCCTGATGTCCTCAATATCACCTATATCAGGAATATTCTGCCTCGCCAAACTGTGTATGTTTAAATCTTGAGTACAAAAACATGTACGTTCCCCCTTTAAAGTTTGATACTGATGCCAGGGGTTCACTGCCAAGGATGAAACAATGTTATATTCAGATGGAGGAACCTAACCCCTTCCGTCTGAGGCAACCAGGCGCTGTGTGATCTGAGGAAGAGCTTTGATTATTTTTCCAGGCTCCTTTGATTATAGAAGTGCACGGGATAATGATTTATTATCATTTTCTCTTGCAATGTACTAATTGCTTCAAACGATCCTGTCCACTTATCCGACGATATGCAAAGATTAAAATCAACAGCAGAGAATTCCACGATGCACGTTTATTTTCGAGAAAGCTCGAACCAGAAACATTTTCATTTTCATCGTCCAGTTTCTACATTAAATGTTAGTTGGAGATACACACTCCTGGATCTTGGCTGGATGGGAATGATCTTTCATAGATTGACATGCAAATAGACCATCATGCTGTCTCCAGTGCCAACTTCGTTTCCTGTTATGCTCATGGCTCAGGACACTGTGTCCCCTTCCTCTTGACTCGTTATTATAAGACATTCCTGTTTACAGAACAGTAGGATCACGGTGGATCGCTCAAGATTCTATATTTGCACTTCGCCGCATTTGAAGTAACAATTGATCTGACTCATTCAACACTATCCAAAAGTATTGTAGCATTAAGTTACACACATTTCTGCTCTTTTCTGAAAGATTCAACCATATCAACAGAGAATAATATTTAGTTGTGGCCCCATATTACAAAGTACATTCACCATAGTGGCTAAAGTTAGAAGTGTTTTCTTTTTTGAAGTTTATTGCCCTTAGGTGATGTTGTCCCTAGGTAACACTATCCTAAGGTGATGTTGTCCCTAGGTAACACTATCCTTAGATGATGTTGTCCCTAGGTAACACTATCCTAAGGTGATGTTGTCCCTAGGTAACACTATCCTTAGATTATGTTGTCCCTAGGTAACACTATCCTTAGGTGATGTTGTCCCTAGGTACCACTATCCTAAGGTGACGTTGTCCCTAGGTAACACTATCCTTAGATGATGTTGTCCCTAGGTAACACTATCCTAAGGTGATGTTGTCCCTAGGTAACACTATCCTAAGGTGATGTTGTCACTAGGTAACACTATGCTTAGATTATGTTGTCCCTAGGTAACACTATCCTAAGGTGATGGTGTCCCTAGGTAACACCATTTTGTTCTTTAAATTGAATGTGTGTCTATAGTTATTTGTGCTTCTTGGCAAATGTCTAACTTGCAAAACACTAGGTAATGACATTGACTCCTGTAGTTTAGTAGTAGTCTACTGGATAAGACCGTCTGCTAAATTCCGTAAATGTAAATGTAAATATAAATGTAACAATCCTTAGGTGAGATTGTCCTTAGGTAACACTACCCTTAGGTGAGGTTGTCCCTAGGTAACACTACCCTTGCGTGATGCGGTCCACAGTGTAGTGGGATTCTGCTGAACTCACTGGATCATTAAGGCTTACAGCCCAGAAGGGTAGTGATGAGCACATCTGAATAGTGCTAAGGTAGCCAGGATAGCTTTCCCACGCGTTGGACTTCTATTACAGTTATTCATCAGATTTTAAGGATGCAAATGTTTGTACTGCCCCAGACGTTTGTACAACCATTGGGAAGATTGTTGCTTTATTTCCACAGCTTCCTCTTTTTTAATGTTTTATTTGTAGGGTTAAATGAAACGATGCAATTAAGCATTTGGCGTACATACTATAAACATTGCTATGAGAGGTATCAGTGTTTACATAGGAAACACATATCATTCTAAAATGAAGAACTGACAAATATGTATAATGTTTATAAATATATACTGTATAATGTGAGTGTTGTACCCAAATTCCTTTTGTTGTCCTTATGAAATACTTTCTTGATTGAGAAAAAATGGACTGTTTAAGGTTTTGGCACTTTCTATGGGGTCTTTGGCTATCATGAAGTCAAACATGCAGAAAGTCAAACGTGTAACACGAGTGTACTGGATCCATAGCTGACGCATACGTGTTTGGCTATTATGTGTCTTTTGGACACAGTTCAGAATATCAGAGCACACCCATAATGGCACAGCCTGTGTCCCATAACTTCCTGCTATTTCTGATCTTCTGCGTTTGGGCATCTGAATTAAACATCAGGTCATTCACATTGTGGGCCACTGCTTTAAAAATATTTCCTAAAAATAGACTCCTAAAGGTTTAAATACAGAAACTATTTTTCTGACATAAAACACTCACATCAGAATATATGTGACTGAAATCTTTGTATTTTGAGCTGTATCTACCTATTTAGGTTTCACCTTTATTACTAAACCATGTTAATCCTGTAGTCCAGTGACAATGCTACAGAGCGACAGAGAAAGATGCTGAATGCAAAATTTGCTGTGGGGTTGAAGCAAAAGGCTGTACATCTCAAATTAACATGTTCTAGATGCAATTACTAAAAATCAACTGAATTAAAACTTGTTGTCAAGTTTGTTGCAGATCACTGGACATCTCAAATATTATGCTAATAATAATTGTGAAAGAAGATATTAAATATAGCATAATTAATTACACTAATTACACTAATAATGACTTGTTTTCTCATGCTTATTATATTAGATATTTCACATTCCTTTTTACTGGAACGTTGGCATTGCACTTTTCCATGTTTCCAACAGGCGGCGCCTTTGTGTTAAAAGACGCTAACGTGCTGAAAGCTGCATCGTTCATTCCACCAACAGAACACTGGAATTATTTATTTATTCACTTACTGTTTAGACAGTTTCTTACTACGGTTTGGAGAACTCAAGGCAAGAGTAACTGTAAAGTTCTTTGGGAAACCCACATACATCTCTGTGGGGTTTACACAGGTGGTTTAGAAAACCCGTCACTTCACCAGTGTTATTTTCCCGTCAGTTACTCACGTATTTATTGTAGTTGTGTCTTTTGCACTGTGGCAAAGTGCACTTTTAGTGCGGAGGGAAGCGTTTTTCGCAGATGTTGTTGTTGACACTCCCTGCCTCGGACCAATGAGATGCAAATGTGCCGAGCCACATCAGTGGTGGTGCATTGGCTCTGTCTTGCAGGGGCGGAGCGAAGGATTATCTCCTCCGGTCCGTTTCAGTGGATCCATATGGCCCAGAAGGACCCGTCTTCAGCTGTGCTGCTGCTCAGGCATGGGAAGGCACAGCTGAGCCTGTTATTGTAACACACACACACACACACACACACACACGTACACGCGCACACACACACACACACACACACACACACACACACACACACACACACACACACACACACACACACACACACACAGACAAACAATGCAAAGAAGTGCACATACACTATGTATACATCTGAACTCATTTTGCTGCCGGAGAGTTCAGAAAGGTTTTTTCTTTCAAAGTGAATTGAGTGTTTTCTTGTCATAGCTATTATATATCATTTTAAATTATTATACGCTTAAAGCTCACTGGTTGGCGTTGATATCCACGATCCAGCCTGCACCACTGATAACAGTGTGATCGTGGTGAGCTGTTTATCCAGAGGCTTGTTGGACCCAAAGGGAGTCTGCTGTTTCTCCATTCACGCTCGTCCTGCGTGAGCAGAGTGAGTCGCAGGCTGTCAGGATGGCTTTGTTCCCGCACAAGTCCAGTCTTGATGGAGGAGGGCCGCCTCAGTGTTCCAAATGGCCCCGGCCATCTAACGGCATTATCTTCAAACGACACGTCTGACGGAGAGTTTGGCCAACACTCTCCCTGCCTCTGCCATATCAATTCTATAGCTGCTCCTCTTATGATCAATTATTAGACATTGTTGAACTGACCACATGTATCTGAAGTGAGAATTCTGAGGACCTATTTTCTGATTCAACATTTGAAACTGTGTTGAATCAGTCTGTTTGTAGTTGTCAAACAATGTCAATATTGTATCAGTAGTGTGTGAATTAATATCTAGGCCAGTTTTAAGTGGGTTCAAGCTTTGAATTAAAACCCAAATCAAGCCAAAAATTCAATAGTCTTCATTTGTTGACATACAGGCGTGACAGAGCTGCGTTATGAGCTTCACGCACGCACGCACGCACGCACGCACACACACACACACACACACACAAACATGGTTGCAGCATGCAGTACATTACAATACCCACAATACCCAAAACACTTTTAAAACTGATTTTTACTGTCAACATAATTGACATTATCAGCAAAAAGTAACCAGCTGACAATTTGTACTGGAAAATTACACCTGGAATATGAGCTTCTCCTTATGCCAAACCTGTCCAGACAATCATCTATCATCTTCCTGCGGACTAAAGGAAAAACCGTCCTCTGAAAATGAGGCCAGTGTTCAGTGATTTTTATGGATGTGGCATCTTCACATTCATTCCTCTACATTACATTTCCAGAAAGAAAGGTAGATAACCGTGTATTTACAACATGATATTACTATGTCTCTAACATACAACATATCAACTACATATATTGAAAACACTGAACTTTGAAGATTACATATTAAAGTGATAGATTTGATGAAACATGATTGCTCTGAACATTACAATTATTATAACATTATTGATTATTATCTATTATCATTATTATTGATGATTAGTATCTAAAATTATGTTAATGGTAAGGATTTTAACAAAACTGAAACAAGTCCAAAGAGTAGAACCTGTTAGCAGCATAAAAGAAAACATACAAAGGAAAGGCACTTGTGTCTTAGAATTAAAAATATCAACTGCAAAAATGTATGACACTAAATAAGATTCAATAACAATAATTTTCAATAATTTTATTTAAAACTAAAAAAGCCAGCATGTTGCAATTAGATCAATGCACAATATACTGTATATGATGTTTAATATTTTGGTATGTGACGCATACATTGTGCAACAACCTTTGATTACTCAAATATATATTAATGGCTTGTTCCAGACAAACATCACCGCACAGTCAGTTCTGATACCACATCAACATATCTTATATTTATCCCCATAAACATCTTTTTTCTTACTCTGTACACAATACAGTCAAGAAGATAATATTTACATCCATGCAACAGGTTTACATGTAATTTTGTACATTATAATACACATTTATCTTTTGAATACACTTAAATGGATGAGGCAATAATATAAGAGGATAAGATAGCTGTGAGAGTGTATTCTACAGGATGAAACAGTAGAGATGACTGTATACATTATGTACTTGGTGAGTTAGATAAGCATTTAAAAACTCAAGTGATCCATTGCTCAGTTGCACTATGTAGGAATATTACATCACTGTCATTACATCACTATCATTACATCACTATCATTACATCACATCTTTGGATTTTTAAATCTAGTCAAATCCAACATGAGCAAAATAAGCTGTCTTGCAAAGTTGCTGTTTGATTTTTTAAAAACGTCTTTAAGAGCATCAACATCCCTTTCATGCAGCTATGAACCATCATTAAACCCCAAAGTCAGTATCTTGCAGTAAAGTGGATCTAACTAAATATACTAACAAATGACCGTCTCGTTATTGAAAGCAACTGAAGAAAGTGAAAATAATAATATACATACCAAAACCTTTTGTGGACAAACTACCAACACTAATGTGAGAGTAATGCAGTCTGTTAAGACATCTAGAAATAGCACAAATATTGTGTTATCAATGTTTATTTTTATGCAATTTGTGTACTCATTGCTATGTGATCTATCCCTAAAATACCTTTATAGTTTAGACTTAGTAAATTAATACTGCTGGTAACTCAAAGTTGTGGGTATTAATAGAAAATATAATGTGTAGTTTTCCCCAACATTTGGAATAAATATCTATGTAAAGCAAGGTTGATGGCACATGGTTTCCTATAATCATGTTTTTAAGGAATACCATAGTTTGTGGTATTAACAAAATGCACAATGCATACAATATTTCTCTTTTACTGTGTGATTTCAAGTAACATTTCATTGATGATGATTTGATTGTTAAAATACAACACACTACTGTTTAAGTTTATGTAAAAACTCCAATGTCCTATATAGTGGCAAAACAGATATTGCATTGTATAGACAAAAAAACATTTTATATATTTTGAATTTTGACTTTGTTGGTTTGGCTTTCCCTCATTATATAGCCCTAGTAAAATAACAGTCTTTCATTTATATGATATATTCACTGAGGGCCAGTTACAGTTGAATTAGTTTCAAAGGTACTACCATTAGAACACGTAATTGGCCAGAAATGATTACACTGCTTGATCAGCACCGGCCATTTGTAATGCTGATTAGCAACAAATGATACTAACTCAAACATGCATCACAAGGTTTCAATGCTTTCCAGTTGCATAGTCTTACAAAAAACAAAAAATACATGTACTTGAGCTCCTGTTGAGTTTATATCAGGTGCACAAACAGCATCTGCTTGGTTTGGATTTGTGTCCATCTATACTCCCCACTCAAACAACTGCGTGGCCTCCATTATTTACGTTGGGTGCCATGGGAAAAACAGAGTTAGCAAGGAACGAGCAGAAGTCTTAAGACATCAATTGCATTCAACAGAAAGTGCATGCATTTGATTGGTTGTTGGTGTTTATGTGTCCTCACAGGGAGCTCGGAGGTGTCTCGGGACCCGACGACTTTAGCATCATCGCACCGTCAGCTGTCATCCAGTCCGACTTAAAGTCCAACTGAACCTTCCTGATACCGTCACGTGTCAGTCATAAACCAGCACTTATTTGTCATTTGGACTTTTTTTTATAGCAGTATTAATATATTCCACTCAGGCAGAGACATGGTTAAGATCTCCTTCAGAAGTTCTTTGTGTACCTTTCATCCATCTCCTAACCCCTGGAGTCCGGGGTAAAGAGGCGGGAGTGGTGTCAGGTGTCTGGGGGGTTTGCAGGCGTGTTCATCACTGGCCTGTGGGAACTACACCCCTGTGCTGTTGGTCTCCACCACCTGCTGCTTGCAGCGAGAGCTCATAGCGTACTCTCCTCGGCTGGCCCCATTCTCCTCTTTCCTGAGTGGTTTCCTGTATAGAAAACATTAAGGTTTAAGAAATGCTTCAAGTTCACCCTTTGACTTCAGGGACATTTGAAACATCTCTATGTTTGAACACTCTCCAGTGTGATTTTTGAAGCAGTAATCTGAAAATCTTAAATGGCAAAAAAGATACAGGTACAAGTTTGTAATTTTAATACTTTAGATTCCTATTGATTCTCATTCTCAATTAAAATTTTAATTATGAATAGTAATCTTTTGTTCATACCATACCGAACAAAACAGAACATTCTGCATTCAGTATGCTACAAACTGTACAGAAATGTGTATATATACATCATAAAAGTGGACAAATTTATATGTGGTCTACATTATATATTTGTGCTCGTTTATTTGATATATGTAATGTAGTCTGAAGATCCTTGTTTCTTTGCTCGCTGAGATGGCCCAAACATCTCGATGTCGATGACAAACGACAAAAAGCCAATAGGGTGTCACTGTGAGTAAACAACTTCCCACAAGCTTTACTAGCTGACGTGCTAAAAGTTCTGTCATTTATCCCAGCTTGGCCTACAACTTGCACATTTGATATGCTTCTTGCATCTGCCCAAATGTTTCCAGAACCAATTAATATGACACACTGTAAAAAACTGTCTAATCAAAAGCCCAAATAGACAGATGTTATTAATCGAGATGTTGTTCATCACATCAGTGTCACAAAATGACTGAAAGGCATCGGAGTGCTTGTGACATAAATACCACTAGCAAATGGAGACATGCACGATGGACAATCTCATATGGAGCCGAATGTCACAGCTGATATCCTCTCAGGAGAGGATGGTGCAAAATCTCTGTAAATCCTTGGGTCTACACACAGGATTACAAAGAAAATCTCAAGGTGAGAGGGATCAAGTAAGACCCACTTTGAACTGCACTGTTTAAGAAACGACACTTGAAACAGCAGTTCATCATAAATGTGCCAGAACAATGAGCCAGTGTATTAATGTTTGTTCCATTTGCACTCTTATGCGTTCAAATTCCTGTTTTATATACGAGCAAAGTGCACACATTTGAGAACACTTCAAAACCACAAGCAAACGCTTCCAGTCTGAATGAGATGCGACTCCTCGTTTTCGTCAGCGAGACGAGAAGGATGAATACTGACGTAAAGAAAGAAAACAACCTGACATTTCCAAATGCTGCTTCTACTGACCGGCAGTCCTCAGAGATCTGTCTGGAGACCTGGGCTAATTTCATAAACTGGACTTTGGCTCATTAAAATAAACCTCTTTATTCCAGTTACACATACAAGATGCCAGGAACACTGGAGAGGCAATTCACTATTTCACTAGGCAAACAAGCAATTCATCTATATTTGTTTGCTGATCTTAGTTCAGTATAAGATCTAAACACCTACATACTAAAGGTGTTTGCAGCACAGTTAGCAAACCTTTGTGTTTGGGACAACGTGGAATCATGTAGGAGTAATGTGTGTAAAAGGTAGTAATGTGTGTAAAAGTGTTTTAGGCAACTTTTCAGCATGCAACCGGTATAAACTGAAACTACAGATCTACTGCAGCGTATGAAGAACAGACCAGCGGTAACAGAAGGTGTTGGTAGGATCCATCATGGTGTTGAGAGATAATGGAAAAGTACAGAAGAGGGCAAAACCATGGAAACCAAGACGTGTCAGTGATTATGGCAACTAGCTTACATACTCCTCTATGTGTTTGGGGTGACTACACATTCTGATTGCAGTAAACCAGGCTTTTTAATACATATTGACTAAACATTCCACACAAATAAACTTGACTGACTGAAACTGAGACGTGTAGCTTAGCGGTAGCTTGTGCTAGCTCATGGTTCATGGTGGCATCTGTTTGTGGAAAATCTGGGAGCAGTCCTGGGGCTGCAGGGGTTTCTTTAAACACAACCCCCCCCAGGGCACCTCGGTCTTCCCACAACACAGACCCCCCCTCCCCCTCCCCCCACCCCCGTGGTCTGATTTACCCCAGGGAAATGCTTGGCCCCATTTTCTTTCTCAGGGACAGAGAAGCATCAATTGAACTGAAAAGCTGAAAAATAACCAGAAACTTGAAAAATATACCAGAAAGCACAATTTATGAGTGTAGTATCAAACCTTCCCACATAACAGTAAAATATGAATCTATGCTGTAGATAAATCAATAACTAAAAGCACATATTAAATTGCAGGTACATATATATTTCAGATCAGGGTATGTGCCCCATTACCGCCCAGTTCTAAGACATGTTTATGCACACATGTCCCTCTTGTTTTAAAAGACACAATAATCATGTGCACAATAACACAAACAAATAATATCTGATAATATCACAATAATAATGTGCACAATACCACAAACACATAATATATAAAACAAATAATATACAATAACACACAATAAAACCATATATAGCTTCTCTGGTCACTAGTCCATGCACGACACCACCTGAAAAATAAATCTCTCATTCAAAAGTCTAGTAGATTGGTTTCACTAATTCAGAATTTAAATAAACTTTAAAATGACCATCATCCACTACTCCTTATAATGAAGTACTTAAGATAAAACTGAATCATATTTTCACTGAAGTATGTCATAAGCCTGAGGTTCACTATAATCCCTTTCAAACTGCACATAGGGGGCGAGGAGCTGAAGACCTTTTAATGTACACACTGAATATAATGTTTTGTATTATAATATAATATTTGCCCAACAACTGCTGTGCCCCACTTACATCCTGCACTATTTGTGCAGTCTTCACTTTATACACCTCTTATTACAGACACACTTATTACAGATGCACTATTGATCTTCCAGTAGGAAAAAAACTCTGTTGTCACAGCACTTGTGTGTTTAAAGGAGGAGAATGTCAGTAGATACAGAAGGTGCACTGACAAATGAGTTCTGTGGCACAGGACAAACTTCCCTGAAGTGAACGCTAAGAAAAATGAAGAAAATGGAAATTGATTTCAGATTTGGCTCAGACAAACAAACAGCTGCGACTGCGGAAGAGCATAAATATCCGACGTCCGTCACGGATTATTAATTGAAAACATAAAATATTTATAAACAGGGGTTGCCCCGAGTATGCAGAGACAATTTTGAGTAGAAAGAGTTATGGAGGAATCCCTCTCTCAGGTAGTGAGAACAGAGTACTGAATAAATCAAAGTCAGATCACACATATGCTTCTATTTGTGGCTATACTCGTGACTCGCGGACTGTATGAACGAGAATATTACTGCACTTATTGTGTAGCTTGTTGAACACGTTCAGTTGGTTGTGCCACTGCTAAGGTTTTCTCCTTGTTAATAAAAACAACCTATACACCAGTAAATAACTATGGCAGTCTCATGGACTGATGGACTCGCGCTGTGCCAAACGTATAGTAAGAGACAGGAGAGGGCAACGACCGTGAAAGCACTGCACCACAGTGACGATTCACGCGGGGAAAAGCACGTAATTGGCGATAATGGCGAAATACATAGAAGCAATCTGTGGCATCTCATATTTCTAATGTACTTTCATTATCTCACAGATGTGCTGTGTCCCCAGAGCGATGTGTGGAGATGGAAGGCCGGGTGCGTGCTCCTTGCCCGCCTCCGGGAAGCCCCGCGCAGGGCCGCCACTCTTGGGGCGCTCCTCCTCTTTTGCCGCACACCGGCATTCTTAAAAGGATTTCTGGATTTTTGGAGGAAATTCTGTGAAAACTTCGGAACGGAGCGCTCAGCATTCTTGGGGCAAAATAGAGTCCCGAGGGTTTCCAGAGCTAATAGAAGTTCCCGTTTTTTTCCATTTAAAGCATTTAGCATACGCTGCTGTCCAACAGACAACAGTGCTTTGTTTTCCATGGGTTAAATCTGTATACTAGTACAGGCCTGAGTCTAAGGATGCCATTAAGCTAGAACCCTGTCAGGAAGAAGTTCGGGTGGGTCTTTAGTCTATGTTGAAGGACAGCACGAGACTCTGATAATGTCATGCAAGTAGTGGCCTTCCAGGCAGAAAATTAGCTAATACATATAAAATATATAAAAGAAATTGTGATTCGGTTAACCCTAGGAAGAATCTTTGGCTTTCAAAACATCTTCTATTTAATCTAATGTTTAAGCTTGCAGTCTGAGCTAAATCAATTGACCAAAAATGCTATCCCAATAAAGATCTCTTATCTGTCTGGGCTAGCATTTCGTTCAACTGATTATTCATTGGGCATTCACAAGAGAGTGAAACACAGCTCCTGTGGGAGCAACACGCACGGCACTTCCTCATTGAGCAGGGGCCCAGAATATCAGAGCAGAGCCTAAAACAGACACAGCCTCACTACCCCCCCACCCCGAGCTTCAGAGACATCAAAAATACATGCTGTGTAGTACACACACGGCAGGTGGCTACGCAAAACACCACAGGCTGAGATTAATATTTCACACACAGGCTCTTTGGAATGTACAGCAAAGCGCGCTCACTGTACCCTAAAACCAGACAGGAAGTCAGCTGAGGTTTGCCTAGCTAGTTTCTGTGTAAGAAGTATGAGGTTGGAGGTGTTTTTGGGTTGCGTCAACAAGATTTAAATAAAGTGGCTTAAGAGTGAGAATACGGCGAGTGCTGATTTTATCCACAGGTAACAAATAGTAGCATTGATTAAAAATCCACTACTGTGTGTTCTGATTTCTCCTCATTACGGAAGTCTAAACAGACAAACACAAACGTGCGCCCGGATTATGTTGAGTGGGAATAAGTGTGACATAAGTGACACCGTCAAACGTCCGGGCGGAAAAGAACAGCCCGGAAGCCATGGCCGAAAAAGAACAGGCTTGTTCTGTAAGGCCGGCAGCTGAAAGGCCCGATGAGACATCTGTCATGTTTTGTGTTCAATTACTTTGTCGTCATGCTCTGTTTCATTGCCGCGGCACCTTGCTTCTGTCGTTCCGACAAATCGGTTGTTGAAGAAGACAGTGGGGAACCAGAAGCTCTGTTCCAGCATTACCCACAATCCCCTCCCCAGACCGCTTGTCAGTCACATGACTTATTTGCACTGAGGTGCGGCAGAGACGTATGTAACCTTTGCCTTTTTGTTCCAAATCCTTTTAACTTTGTTATCGCTAAAGCATACAGACAAACAAACGATATATCTTGCTGCAAATAAAATTTAGCCCACTTAAAGGAAAAACATCTGAGCACAGTGCTGTGTTACAGAGATGGTCAGGACCACTTTACCAATGGCATCCTCTCTAAAGACCCTGAAGCCACAACGCTGTACCAAAAATATGCTAAGCCTAATTTGCATTTCAAATGTGCTGTAGTCCGCCCAAAAAGTTATTTCAGGCCACGGAGCTCACTGTAGCACTGCGTGACAGAGTGTAATAGGACTGCATATTCAGCATACTGCAGGGGGAGGGGGAAAAAAGGACCCAATCCTTCACTTACATCACCAACAACACACACGCGGCAAACAGACTGAGCCGTATCCACGACGGAGAACGCTTGAAGACATGACTGTAATCCAAAATCTCAGTTCCCGCGAGTTTAGCTACTGAAAGCCCCTATAAACCAAATTCTCCACTGTTCTCTGCTTTTCTGCTGAACCACTCCAGGAAAGAAAAGACCCTGGCTTCCACTCCAGTGCCTTTAATCCCATTAAACTCATTACAATAAATGACGCACACCAGGCTCCTGAGCACAGAAGCCATAAAGCACTGATTGGGGTAATAATCACAGTCTTTACTGGGACGTTGCAGTGACTGTTTCAAGAAGCACCATTTGCAGTGCAATCGGTCATTTGGCATGGATAAATGATGAGTTTGCATGCATATAAGAGGAAACACTAAACATGCTTCTCTTCGTTTTGGCAGAGCGGGCAAAGCTCATTAGCGTGAGGAGAGCTGCCAGCTGGGTGCCCACTGGGAGCTGATTCTCTTTCCCCAAGTTCCCGGGGAAAAACACAAGATATTACAAATGAATTCATGCAGTCTATTTCAAATTACTCCAACATGCAGAGGTAATAATGTGCCTGTTTAAAAGCCAAAAGGGGACATTCAACAGATTGCGCAAATAAATGATTAATTTCAGTACGACAAGCACATGTAAACACTGGCTTGGTTCTCTTCTAGTTACCCTGGGTCTTCTGGACAGTCTCACTTTGGTGTGACTGAGTGTTCTCCATGTAGTCATGTTTTGTATGGCTACAAACGAAACACATTCATATTTCATTTTTATAACTAAGCACATATTTCAAAAAGGATTCTGGCACTCTAAATTCTATCTAAACACTTCACACTTTGCCAAAAGAAATGGTGTGTTGTGTTTCTCCAGTTGCCCATCATTATCTCAGTTACTGATATGACTATTACTTTAGTTGAGCTTTATCTAGTTAACACAGCTGATTCCCTTTACTGCTCTTGGAAGATGGGTCAGGATTACACATTGTGTTCTTACAGACTGCACCAGAAACCTGGGTTTGCATATTTCGGCCCAAGGCGCTTCTCCCAAGCGAGGCCCGAATCAGGTGCTAAGTGAGAGCTGCAAACTTCGTCTCCCCGAGAAATTTGTGGCATTTCACAATGAACTCATCAATCTTTCAGTTTATTCCACCTGTCACGATGACGGACCTGGGGGTGCGTGAAAAAAAGGCCCAGAGGGTCTGTTGTTCGTCTATGTCCTCGCACGAGCGACCCGGGCTGTCTGGGGCCACGTGGCTGTCTGATGCTGATCTGACAGGGCGTCTGGCCTCCTCCCCTGACGGTGCGTCTCCGTTACTGAGAGCGGCCGTGGGCCGACGGGTCACACGGCGGCACCTTTCCGTCTCGCCTGGAAGAGCACGGGCGGGTGCGACGTGCACAGGAGTAACAGCAAGCAGAAACCGACCCACCTTTCTGCTGAAACAACCCTGGACTCCCTCCAGAAACAAAACCACAACATCAGCATGCTGTGCCTTGTGTAAGGAAAAAATGCACAACTCCAGCTTGCAAGGTGATGGAGACCAAACGCAAATACTGTATTATTTATTCACAGATAATGACTGCTTGGGGGAAACAACAGCCCAGGATTTAACACTCTGTGTGGGAACACGATTCAAAGAGTGTACGTCGGCATGGCCAGACTGTAAAAACTCTTAAGAACACACACCAACCACAACAAAGGTGTGATATGTTAACCTCACACAGAGGTGAGTCCTTCAGACATCCAGTCTGAGCGATATCATTTTCAGTCTGTTGACAGAGGGACACTGTTGACTAGGGGTGGGTATCACCACTGATTTCCCATTTCGATTCGATTTCGATTCACAAGGTCCCGATTCAATTCGATTTTCGATTCAATTCGATCCGATTCAATATCGATTCTTGTAGGGACATTTCAGTTACAATAAAAAGTGTAGTTTGAATGTGAAATGTTGTAATGATACAAGGAACACCCAAACTTTATTAAAATGTATTAAGATATTAGTGTTTATACTGTGAACAACAGTTACATTCTTTTTTTAATATCAATTAATGCACACTCTTCCACATAGCTCCTTTACCAAAAAAGGCATTAAGTTGTTTTTCTTTTAACATGTAACAAAAACATTTCTGAACATAGTTCTGAATATTGTAAACATTAAGGTCCAAAAACTAAGATTTATTCATGACTGCTTTCTGACATCTTGGAGATTGTCAAATTTTTCTGCAAGAAAAGGAGCTGATCAACATGTTAAGGAGTGAGACAGCTTCTTTGTGCAGTAACAATATTGCCAACTGTTGAGAAAACTTCACAGCTTTATACTTGACGCGTTGCGACCGGCGTGAGGGTCTGCGCGCCGAAAACGACGTAATCGCGGTGGCTCCGCTCGTGCCCTGTCGCTTCACGAGCTCGTGCACCTCTCGAATTTTGTAACTTAGCGCGCGCCACGCTTCAGCGCAATGAACAAAGTCATGTTTGCAGGGTTCATACACCTTTAGAAGGTGGAATTCAAGCACTTCGGTAATTTTTTTGGCACGGGGAGAACTTGTAGATAGTTTAATCGCAAATGCCTTCTCTAGTGGAGTTTGTTTGGGTTCTGGCGTTTTTTGAATATCAGGATGGTGTCACGTTAAATGATTTCTCAGATTTGTGGTATTCCCACAATATTTTACCTCCATGTTGCACAGTTTACACACGGCTGTGCTTTTATCCAACTCTTCCCTACCATCATGGTTTCTGAATCCAAAATGTAACCATACATCTGCAGGGTTGCCAACTTCTCAAGATCGCTTGGAGTGAGATTTGAACCTGGAGGGGGTGGCGGTGTAAAATGGACACAAATTAAGTGTTATATCGCGATCGATCGCTCGCCGGTGGTTGGCGCCAGAGTGAACTAGTAACTCATTGAATCATAGATGTGGATCAGAGGTACATTTTTTTTACTCTTGCTGCAGCCATGCTTAACTGATCACCCCAGCCAAGTGGCGGTGCTCGAGAAAAAAAAGGATGATCTCGTGAGATAAAACGCGAGACGTTAAAACGGTACGCATATGCGGGGAAAATTGGCTAATTCTAAAGATCGATCTCAGGTTTCATAAATCGATATCGAATCATTCAAATGAAGATCAATTTGAATCGAAAGATCGATTTTTTAAAAACACCCCTACTGTTGACCATGGGTCTGATAACATCTAGCCAGACATAAAGGGGCCTTGGAATCTAAAGACAACTGCATATCTAGTTCATATTGAGCTTTCTTTAAAAGTCGCTTAAAAAAAAAAGTCAGACGAATGCTCCGTTTAGCAAAATGTTAACCTACTGAATTGCATTTTCCTTCATGCTACAATTAGGGTGTACATTTGACATGCTCTCAACCAAATTTCTGATAAATAATGTCAATGTAACAAATGGATTATGGGGTGATTAGTTCTGATAAGATTTCCGACACTTGTTTCTGACCACTAATAGTGTGACAAAAGACAGAACTACATTCTATCAAGAATGATAGAAAATTGATTTTACATGGCAGAATGTTAAAAATACTATCATGTAGCATGTCACCCAAAACATTGAATAAATAATATATATGAATTATATTTACACAAAGCTGGTAATTTATTGTATTACCAGCCTGTGTAATGTTTATAAAAAGTTCACACAAGCTTACCAGCACAACTGACGGGGTGAAAATTGTAGTTGGACCAGTTCCGTGTGGATCTTTTTATACTTAAGGCTATAAACTCACAATCCATTAGATCAGAATGCATTTTTTTTAAACCATATGTTAAAAGTAACAGTAGTTATTTAATAAGGAAAGCTCACCTCTTAATGGCCTTGTAGCAGATGATTCCAGTGAGAAGGAGGAAGACCACTGACGCACAGATTACTATACCCAGTACCAAGATCTCCGCCTCTCTTCCCCACGGCTTCATAGGGGGCACGGTGGAAGGGGCCACTAAAGATTAGAGAGAGGGAGAGAGAAGGAGTGAGACTTAAACGAGAAGCGATAGAACTTGCTCATGCGTTTGCCACATTATCTCTCTCACCTGAAGAACGTTCTGGATGACCACCATTGCAGGGTGGAGCACAACTCCACTAGACATCTCACCTGTGTAAGAGGTGCTTCACCTGCCCCTTACCCCCGCCGCCTCACCCAGAAACACTCCTCCACCATAACTCCTGCACCACTAAAAAAATTTTGAATGGGTTGTCCCTGGTTTGGGTAGTGGAAACACACGCAGCTACTGACTGTGGATTTTAATGGTACTTCTGCATGAGAGGGGGCAAATAAAAGCCCCCTCACTGCCCTCGAGTTGCTGCCTCCCTGATCCGTTTCTCAACGCCAGGCACTAGATTCAGCGTTTTTTTTTTACACTTCATCAGCATATGGTACACAGATATGCATTAGTCCACTAAAGTCAGTAGGAAGCTACCGGGGACGGACAGGACTTGTTATCTACTCACTACCCAGTGAGAGCGTAAGCAAAAGGGAAACTCTTCAAATGAAACTCTTCCACCAAGGTTTACCCTTCAGCTGCCCTGCTGATGTGGTGGTATTTTAATTCTGCTTTAGTTATTGTTTCATAAAGAACAAGTAATTTTGCCATAACCTGATGCATATTGTCAGAATGTGGCGAAAACGATGCCACTGTAAGCAAACATTTGCTTTGATTGCCAGTCAATGCTTTAAAATAACTTCAATTCCTTTCAATCGTTGTAATTCCAGCACAGGTGTTCCATCCAAAAGCAGGTCAGATCAGAGGACCTGTTAAAATATGCACAACTGGTACAAAATAAACGGCATTCCAGCAGAATTCCTGAGACATTCACCCACCCACAATCAAGAAGATGCTCGCACCCGTGCATAGCCAGTTCACGCATCAAACACTGCTATTTGTCATCCTGATCGATACTTGCAAATCTCACTGATTGACGAACAGAAACAAATGCATGAGGAAATGAGCGGAGCAGCAGAGAGTGACTCTCACATTGGTCTCAGCGTGTTTAGTTGATGAGAAGTTGAGAAAACGATAAGCACTTCAGGTTAGTTTTCAAGTCTTTGGGTTAAACAGATGGCACAGTAAGTTGCTGAGTCCATGAGACCCACCCCAGAGACAAAGGTCTCACAGTTCCGCACGCTCCTCTAGTTTACCAACGCATGCTTGTGTACATGTAGGACGTGAGAGGCGGAGCAGTGTGGATTTAGCAGGACGGAGCGTTCCCCCCCCCCCCCACTCCTCCACCCATATGGCCCCTCCCCGGGCACACGTGTCATCGGAGATGTGGGCCAACGTCATAGGACTTCACCGTGCGTGCCGCCACCACCGGAAACACCGTACGGAGCACCCACTGCAGGACACCGCTAGGGAGCTAGAAGCGTGTGGCTCCAGTGAACTTGGTAATTGGGGGCTCTTCACCTCCAGGGAACGGAAAGTGTGTGTGTGAGGAAACAGGAGAGACGGATGGAAGGACAGAAATGCCCGTTTTACATTTTTGAATCAGCTAGTGTTGTTCAAATTCAGACATTAAAAGGAAACGTTCTGTCACTCAGTGATAATTCTCCTTTAGCTGGCTTTTTAAAAAGTTGTAAGGACACCTGAATAAGAAATAATTTAAGAAATGTATCCATGTCATGTTGGTTGTTATGGACGTAATTACGACAGGCTGATTCACTCAACGTGAAAAGTCTCGGATGGTAAGTCAGAATAGTCTTAAGTGAGAACAGCAACCCTGATGCCTTATAAAAAGAGCATTACCCCACAGATGAGTACAATTATTTAGATTAAAAATACCTTTACAATACAATCTTATGTACGATGTATGCAGACTACACAGTGGAGCGAAATACGAAATGATGAAGGAGCAACAGGCATATAAGAGACACCACAATGGCGGCAGGAGAGCCAGGCTTATTAGATTAGGCTATTTTTATACCTGCTCCCCAGTTTAATGGAGTTATATAGCTCTGGATTGCATGGCAAAAACTGATTTCAAATGAGAGGCCTGACAGATCGCAAGGTACAGCAAAACATATAGGAGATTTGCTCTGAGACAACTTCTCTTCAACACTATCTAAGAGGACACATTACTATTTAAGTTGATAATTTGAAACTTCTTCACAAATGTTTACTCTAGGGTTGGTGCAAATGCTGTTGTGTGATTTTAGATTAGCGTGATGTTGTCTTGCATTCTGTTGATTAGAACGCAGGCGTGTTCATATCAATAACCAATCAGGGCATCTCCTGAACGCAGGCGTGTTCATATCAATAACCAATCAGGTCATCTCCTGAGTGTGACGGGTGAGAAGTGCAAAATAAAAAGGAAGCGATCATACCAGTCTCAGGGAAAAGGGGGGATTTAATGAAGAAAGTGCACAACACAAAACCCATGATCATCCCAAATGAAGGATACAATGACCAGCAGTCAACTGGTACAAAGACATATATAGACAAACAAACGACCCTCAGGTGTTGAGATACTAATAATATTTTATATGGATTAATATGGATTAGTGTCATTAAAATGCAGATTTGTTTATTGCTTATATGACATTTTATTTTTTTATGCTGAAACATTTTATACCATAAGGGTGAAGAATCCATGTAAAATACAAAAAAAAAAACATTTTTATTTTTATTTTTATACAGGGCACCAACTACACTAAAAATTATTTTTGATCTATGTTGTTTGGGTTTAAATATTACATGTCACTGAATGTGTGCTAATTTACGCTTTGGGTGAACAGACTGTCCCAGACACAGACAACCCATGTGAAAAGCATTACCTGCAGCAGTGTTTAAGGGGGGTTGAAATGAGCCGATCAGTACTGTGTTCAAACTAAAATGAAAATAAAACAACAACAATAAGAACAGGGACGAGAGGAAGAGAGCAGAAAGCAGCACTCCACGACGCACGACTCTCTCCTGCAGAACTGTGATCCCGAAGTCCTTTAAAGCGACAGCAGTCACTTACTGCACTTACTACATCGCACCCCCCCCAACTTGCTACTATCCACCACTTCAGACTGTGACTCATAGTGAATCACCACCCTTAACGCACAGGGTCTGTCCTCCGCTTTTCCCAGAGGAGGAGGAGCCGTGCGCACGCACGCGAACGGAGTCCTTGCGGGGCCTCCCGTCCCCGTGGGCGGCTCGTTCACGCCCACGGCTGGCGTGCGGAAGGGCACAGAGCGGCGTGGGGGCTGCAGCGCTCACGACAGCCCCCACCCCCCTGCCTGTCACCGCCAGTCACGCTGAGACGCAACACTGCCGCACTGTGCCAGACTGAAGAGAGCGTGAACGTGAAGAGGAGAGCGTGGTGCCACAAAGATCATACTGAAGTGCTGGAGGTGTTTGGAGTGGCTGAGGTAGAGCGTGACTGATGGAGATGACTGCAGTGTTCCTGACGCACTTCCCAGTAATTAAAGGCCCAAAGAAAAAAAATCAATGAGGATAAACTATTTAGAGAAGTAGTATTACCTCACCCCTATACAGACGGAAAAGGTCAAAAGTAAAGTAAGTTAAGTAAAGGTCTTAATGGGCCTGTGCTTATTTTATAACATATGCACACCACGGATTCATAAACTCTAAAGTGTGAAAATGGACCAGGATTATCCAGGTGTACACATTACTAAGCAAAAGGCACAGAAAAGGTAAGGAATCTGTGACCCAACTGTAACAGTATATAGGAGAATGAAGTTTAATCCTGAGTTTTTAAACAGATTACAATTAAATTAACTCAACTGCAGTCTCTACCACATCTGACACTACACGAATGATAATCATAAATGTTAAGATGAGCGCTTAAAAAGACTCTGACCTACTCAGAGAACATGAACAGTCAGTTAAGTCTTGTTCTCAGAGAGCCAGTGTCCGGTACTGTCCAGTACAGTGCCTCATTCTCAGAGAGCCAGTGTCCGGTACAATGTCTCGTTCTCAGAGAGCCAGTGTCCGGTACAGTGCCTCGTTCTCAGAGAGCCAGTGTCCGGTACAGTGCCTCGTTCTCAGAGAGCCAGTGTCCGGTACAGTGCCTCGTTCTCAAAGAGCCAGTGTCCGGTACAGTGCCTCGTTCTCAAAGAGCCAGTGTCCGGTACAGTGCCTCGTTCTCAGAGAGCCAGTGTCCGGTACAGTGCCTCGTTCTCAGAGAGCCAGTGTCCGGTACAGTGCCTCGTTCTCAAAGAGCCAGTGTCCGGTACAGTGCCTCGTTCTCAGAGAGCCAGTGTCCGGTACAGTGCCTCGTTCTCAGAGAGCCAGTGTCCGGTACAGTGCCTCGTTCTCAGAGAGCCAGTGTCCGGTACAGTGCCTCATTCTCAGAGAGCCAGTGTCCGGTACAGTGTTTCATTCTCAAAGAGCCAGTGTCCGGTACAGTGTTTCATTCTCAAAGAGCCAGTGTCCGGTACAGTGCCTCGTTCTCAGAGAGCCAGTGTCCGGTACAGTGTCTCGTTCTCAAAGAGCCAGTGTCCGGTACAGTGCCTCGTTCTCAGAGAGCCAGTGTCCGGTACAGTGTCTCGTTCTCAAAGAGCCAGTGTCCGGTACAGTGCCTCGTTCTCAGAGAGCCAGTGTCCGGTACAGTGTCTCGTTCTCAAAGAGCCAGTGTCCGGTACAGTGCCTCGTTCTCAGAGAGCCAGTATCCGGTACAGTGTCTCGTTCTCAAAGAGCCAGTGTCCGGTACAGTGCCTCGTTCTCAGAGAGCCAGTGTCCGGTACAGTGTCTCGTTCTCAAAGAGCCAGTGTCCGGTACAGTGCCTCGTTCTCAGAGAGCCAGTATCCGGTACAGTGCCTCGTTCTCAGAGAGCCAGTGTCCGGTACAGTGCCTCGTTCTCAGAGAGCCAGTGTCCGGTACAGTGCCTCGTTCTCAGAGAGCCAGTGTCCGGTACAGTGCCTCATTCTCAGAGAGCCAGTGTCCGGTACAGTGTTTCATTCTCAAAGAGCCAGTGTCCGGTACAGTGCCTCGTTCTCAGAGAGCCAGTGTCCGGTACAGTGTCTCGTTCTCAAAGAGCCAGTGTCCGGTACAGTGCCTCGTTCTCAGAGAGCCAGTGTCTGGTACAGTGCCTCGTTCTCAGAGAGCCAGTGTCCGGTACAGTGTCTCATTCTCAAAGAGCCAGTGTCTGGTACAGTGTCTCGTTCTCAGAAAGCCAGCGTCCGGTACTGACACACAATAAGATTTAGTGTTCCCCCTACTGCAAACAATTCTAGGCTTTGAAACTGAGAAGATCGACTGCCTGCTACTGAAACACTTTTTTGCTCTAATCCAAACACATATTATCTCTTTATCATAATTAATGAGCGTACTTTAATTCAAGCATGCATAAATGGACATATATTGTTATCATAATTTCTATTTGGGCTATAGTCTTCCAAAAGTCATGGCAGTTAACTATTTACCTTTAACTTTATGATGTTATCGTTTTAGGAAAAGATCCAGCTGTCCATGCCGGCTAGATGTTTAATGGC
Organism: Brachyhypopomus gauderio; assembly: GCF_052324685.1. Classification (NCBI taxonomy): domain Eukaryota; kingdom Metazoa; phylum Chordata; class Actinopteri; order Gymnotiformes; family Hypopomidae; genus Brachyhypopomus; species Brachyhypopomus gauderio. Next base: position 16,267,933 of record NC_135219.1, on the reverse strand, counting down.
AATGCAATACACAACAGCAATACACCTATGCAACAAATCAAACTAAATGCAAAGAAACATTTTAAGAAACAGAATGACCTTCAGCAGTCTACATCTTATCCTGAACTCAAAAGCTTTAAACAGCAGTGTATAAGCAACTTCACAGACCTCCCTCTTTAGCCTGAAGCTTTGGGTCTGTTTGCGGTTTTGGACATGTCTACTTTATCAGCTCAACCTGCTTCTGACTACCTTCAGCAATAGGCTCTCAGCCAATATCTGTCAATCTGCTAATGCTCTTCTATTACTAATGTCCTCTCAGATAAGGCCGATTGGAGCACAGGGAATCGATCCGTGACCTGTCAGCACATCAGTGGGACAATAAATTGGCAGAGGGAAGGTGAGTGCGTCTGGAGTATTTATGGAGGGGGTTAGAGACCACCTGATCCATGGAAACCCACTCACCATGACGGTCCAAAGTGGACCTACGAAGGGAAGACCAAACATCTGCACTTTATCCAGAGGATTGGTCAGCTGTTGTGATGATGAATATTTAATTTCCCAGTATAAAGGAAAGAAACAACTGGAGTAATATTGCTGAAAGGCAAAATGACTTTAGAAATGTGATGCACGATCAGTGTTGAGTGACCACTAAATAAACCAAGAACAGCTCCTGTACATGAGTGTTCAGAACAAGGCACCGTCACCTGTAGTCGGAGCTGTAAGTAGCAAGGCTAGATCTTCATTTGAAAGCAGCACAGAGCTCTGTAAGTCAGAAAGCCAGAGCCAAACCTAATAAAGTGAGGTGTATTTCTTCCGGATATGTCATATATTTTTGCATGCTACCACAGCCTGGTAAGACCCATACCTTGAACAGCCCTTAATTGTTGAGAGTGGTAGGTATTACGGTACAGCTGCAGTGCTATGACAGTAGTGATATAATTAGTCAAGCCACAGGTAGAATGTAGAATGTAATCTGTAATCTGTAGGATGTAATCTGTAATCTGTAGAATGTAATCTGTAGAATGTAATCTGTAGAATGTAAAATGTAATCTGTAGAATGTAATATATTGCAATAATAAAACAGAGATCACATAGTGAAGGTGTTCATGATGAGATTTAGGTGTTCTTGAGAACCACAGCACGGTCTTCTGAACGCAGGTCATGCGCTGTGGTCTCGGCAGAATGCTGCTTCCCTGGACTGCTGCTTGTGGCAAATAGCAGCCCGAAAGGTCAAAGTCCTGCTGCACAGCTCGAAGAGAAAAGAGCAGTTTTGGTCCTGACTAATAATGGCCGTGTTCTTAGTCCAGAGACACTCTTGATGTGTTCGATTAGTTTACACATAATTACATTACTGCAGACCCTCAGACAGCAAGATCCATTTTGTCTGACGCTTGTTCAGTCATTCAGCATATAGTAATGGGAAAGCAATCAGCAAGGTACTTTTCTTCAAGCATCCATCATGAAGTACGCAGAGAAAATAACAGTTTAGCAAGTAAAACTGAAAATTTAAAGTCAGTAAAGATTTTCCTAAACATATTAATTTTGTAGAGTACAATTACAACACTGAACAATTATCCCACAGATATGTGCACTGATATTATTCCAGGTGAATGTGCCTAAGTATGCACATACACACATACACTCACCAGCCACTTTATTAGGTACACCTTGCTAGTACCGGGTTGGACCCCCGTCTTAGTGCTTTGAGTCATAGATTCACAAGGTACTGTAAACGTTCCCCAGAGAGTCTGGTCCATATGGACATGATAGCATCATGCAGATGCTGCAGATTTGTTGGCTGCACATCCATGATGCAAACCACATCCCAAAGGTGCTCTAATGGATTGAGATCTGATGATTGTGGAGGCCATTTGAGTAAGTGAACTCATTGTTCTATACAAGAAACCAGTCTGAGATGATTTGCACTTTATAACATGGCCCGTTATCCTGCTGGAATTAGCAGTCAGAAGATGGGTACACTAAGGTCATAAAGGGATGGACATGGTCAGCAACAATACTCAGGTAGGCTGTGACACTGACACGATGCTCAATTGGTACTAATGGGCCCAAAGTGTGCCAGGAAAATATCCCCCACACCATTGCACCACCACCACCAGCCTGAACCGTTGATATAAGACAGGATGGATCCATGCTTTCCTGTTGTTGACGCCAAATTCTGACCATACCTTCAGAATGTCGCAGCAGAAATCTAGACTCATCGGACCAGGCAACGTTTTTCCAATCTTCTATTGTCCAATTTTGGTGAGCCTGTGTGAATTGTAACCTCAGTTTCCTGTTCTTAGCTGACAGGAGTGTCACCCGGTGTGGTCTTCTGCTGCTGTAGCCCATCCACCTCAAGGTTTGTTGTGTGTTCAGAGATGCTCTTCTGCATTCCTCAGTTGTAACGACTGGTTATTTGAGTTACTGTTGCCATTCTATCAGCTCAAAACAGTCTGGCCATTTTCCTCTGACCTCTGGCATCAACAAGGCATTTGCGCCCACAGAACTGCTGCTCACTGGAAAATCCCAGTAAATCAGCAGTTTCTGAAATACTCAGACCAGCCCGTCTGGGACAAACAACCATGCCACATTCAAAGTCACTTAAATCACCTTTCTTCCCCATTCTGATGATCAGTTTGAACTGCAGCAGATCGTCTTGGCCATGTCTACATGCCTAAATGCATTGAGTTGCTGTCATGTGATTGGCTGATTCGACATTTGCGTTAGTGAGCAGTTGGACAGGTGTACGTAATAAAGTGACCGGTGAGTGTATAGTATAAAGTCCATCTCTTGAGCAGTTCTTCAAAAGCTCAAAGAATGGTGAACTAGTCTCTGGCTTAGTCCAGCTAATCTGTTACCATCTTTAGGTTTTCATACAATACAGTAAATTAATGATCATAAAGAATAAATGCTCTGACAAAGGGCAAAAAAGAAGAAGCCAAATATATCAAGACAGAAGGATACCTCTGTGTTGAAAAGCTAGGCTGTGAAATGTAGGGCAGTGTTTCCCTTTCATATCCTTGACTATAAACTGTTTGTCACTTATGGTGTAATATAATACTGTACAATACTTTTCAAAAGCTGACTATTTCCAAGCACCATTACTTCCCCATACTGTCAGACAATTTCACTTCAGCCATGGTGCATTTGCAGAACTCAGGTAACACCTTCCTCACATGAATAAAGGATAATAAAAAAAATAGAGATGGGTTATATTGATGTACAGTTAACCATGACCTCAACAAAGATAACAATGAAAGGTGTCTGTGGATCCCAGATATGTACATTTTGGATGCAACAGGTAAACTCTCCTGTCTGCCCGTCACCTGTCTGTCTGTGAGACAACGAAAGATATGTTTCACTTTGTCAGCACATCACAATGTGTTTTTGCACTGGCCATGAGAAATTACTTCCCACAATGCAAGAACCCTTAATTAATGTTGATATGCTTTGAATTAGCATAAACAGGCTGGGCTGAATAGCCCTCTGGATTTAGGAGAGGGTGCAGGGAATGTATGAATGACAGGAGGGGGGGGGGGTCAGACTGGTGCCCCCCCAGGAAGAGAGGTTGACAGGATAGGTGAAGCACCAGTCATATTAAAACCCAGTGTGCTTGTTGTTCATACATGCAATGCTCACATTTTATCATTCAGTCAGGATATGAAGGATGAAAGAGATTTTCTCACATAAACAACATAAAATTTATAACCATGGACTGTTTCTAATTTTATGTAATTGTAATGAATAGCGTGAAATAAACATTTAAGGAACCTTTATAGATCAGACTGATTAAACGAATACTTGAGGTAAGCACATAAAAGTAATATAATCAAATAAATAAAATGAATACATTACTCAGTTGGTATTCTCTGGTTATGTCTAGTTTTCCATGAGGCACTGATGATTAAAAACATAGATGGAAAAATTGAAACCGAGTGTTGATGTCTTGGTTTGGATTACAGTTAATTTAAAGAATTATGGAAGGAGATCCTTCATCAGCTTTTCTGCACCTCCAGTCATCCTCATTTTCCATAATCCAAGCTAAGGTGAGCTGTCCTCAGCCGTATACACTGAGAGCACCCCTGTTGAGTTATCTGACCTGGCCGTGTGTGCAGTCCGCCACTGGTGCCCTTTTTTGGGCTTAAAGGACCAGGTTCTGCCCCAAAATCTTGGAAGCAGTTCTGCCTAATCTACTTTCTCATCAACATCCACGACCACTGAGCTAAAAATAGGCAGGCTACTCCAGCGGTACAATACGCATGCACTTTGGCGATGTTCAAGCATAAATCACCACCATGCAAATGTTTAGATGAGGTTATTGAAAAAGTGGAACTGTTAGATCACGTCTTTAGTGCTGATTTACTTTCTGGAGGAGCTGGCGTGGGATAAATATTGAAATATCATAGTGAACGTGGGGCCCTTTCCATTCCTTCATAGCTTTGAGTCCACCAGCACCTTCCACTGTTGTGCGTGACAGCTGGTGGGATCTGGTGGGCAGGTCCCTCCACAGGAAGATCACACACAAAACCGCAGTTCTCTCTGTTCACCTGTCTGCACACCAGTTCACACTGGATGTCAAACTGACTCAAAACTTCAGTATTAATCACGTTCTTCTATTTTTCTAGGTGGTGCTCTTCAATGCAGCGTCATCTATTCAGAAGTTCAACACCTTTCCTGTTTCAGAGTATGCTCTCCGCACTGCATATTTAGCAGTTTAGTTTTTTATTGCCTAATCCTTCAGTAAATAATAGGTGTGGGCGGCCTCATTAACCACACGTTCTTCCTGAATAACTTTGAGGATGTAATACTAAAACCAATTTGCCCCTAAAAGCAAAAGCTTGTAGGTCTCCCTTAACTGGCTACACATGAAATGGCTTAAAAGTAAAAATTGCTGCCAAGTGTGATATAGGACTTTCGTTACAACAAATTCTTACACCAAATCCAATATCCAGATGCAGTATTAACTATTAATCAAAGTTTAAAAAGTATCTAAATGTATTTAGCTCTGGGTTAAAAAAGAAAGGCATGTTGGTCTGACTGCTCTCAAATACATTATAAGCACAAACAAGACTTTCTTCTACAATGCTGTATGTTTCTTTTCATTAATTGCTCATGTATAGTGAAGGACTAAAACTACAAGAGGGCAGATTGATTGTAGCCCCTTTTCCATGCCAAGGCCTTATTGATCCTGTGCTGGACAAGGACCACTGATGACTTAAAATATCCACTTCCTGTAATAAACTGATTGGGGCATTGTGGACTTCATTACTTGTGAAGGAGGAAGGGAAATTGGCAGACACAATCTTGCAGACAAGTTTGTGATCACCTTTTAACCCTACAGAATGCAAAAAGGAATAAATGAATGCTAGAATCAACACAAAAGTTGACTGCTGTTTCATGAACACATTTCATGGTCTTTTCTTTAGAGTGAGGGCTTGAAAGCAACCAATCGAAATATTTTGGGAAAAGATTATTTTGGGTTCTTCTGAAGTTGGTGCAGACAATGTTTTTGTGTTTCTTGCTACGGATAGTGGCTGAAGGAACTGAAGGTGTTCCGCTGATATTTGATCATACATTACAGAGTTTGAATTAGTGTTTGAACACAGTGCATATAGGCAGGACACACACAGAGACAAATACACACACACTACACTTTGAAAATGTGTTAACCAAATGTAACTTTTAGATTATTTTGCTAAAGTCATACTTTAACCTGAACCTAAAACCCAGTACTGCAGGTAGAACTTCTTAGGTGTTCTCCAGTTTTCTACGTACAATTACAGTATGCAGCATATTTATTTCCCATGGACACTTTAAGTCAAATTCAAATGTATTTATATAGCACCTTTTACAACACACATTGTCACAAAGCAGCTTTACATGGGCATGGGTCCAGATTCCTAATGAGCAAGCCAAGGGTGACAGTGGCACAAAAAAACTACATAGGACTACCTAGGTCTCCATAGGGGGAAATCTTGGGAGGACCAAGACTCAAAAGGGAACCCATCCTCCATTGGGTGGCCCAGCTACTAGAAGTCCATATTTATAGTTTATAGTCACTTGAGCACACAGCAAGACTCCACTCCAACTGACAGCATACACTCAGGTCCAGGTGGTCACAAACATTAAGAGATAATGCAACACGGCTCTTTTTGCTGTGCATACAGCTCTGCCACAACAAACACTAAAGCTTTAGTAATTCCTTGTTACTCTTGTTGCCAGACCTCTATAGACTGCAAATGATCAAACTGGTGAAAATGACCCTATAAAGAGTTGCGGAGTGCTCTTAATCCAACATGTAATTCTGACTAAAGCTCTGGTTATCTTCAGGGACACCCGTTTGTTCTTGTCCAGCTTTCAAGTGTCTTTTTTTGAACAATAGCAGAGGGGAGTGTGGAGTCTTACCGGTGGGAGAGAGGAGTCTGGGTGGTAGTGGTGGAGGGGGCGGGGGTGGGAGGGGTGGGTACGGCCTGCATTGGCACGGCAGCTGGCAGATCTCCTCCCCTGGCACTGCCAGGGTCTGGGAACACGACTTCTGGATCTCTCCCTGGGCATTCTAGAGAGGGGAGAACCGTGTCACCATTTGTAAAACTCTCCAGTTAAAAAGAGGATGAGCATTTTAATAATTCCAAACCAAAGTATCTACACAGGAAATGTATAGTGTCCAGTCATTTAAAAAAATGACTGGACACTATACATTTCCTGTGTAGATACTTCAGGACAAATTACCTGTTAAATTATAGCACACTGGACTGTATTCATGAAAATACATTAGGAGTAATGGTGAAACTGAGGTCCCTTTTTGAGAGTATCTGTAAATATCATAAAAATACTAAACACCTGATCTTTCCATACACCAGCACATTGCAGCATCCCTCCTACAAGTGGAATGAAGGGTGTGTTAAGGTCCTTCACAGAGTGTTCCCACTCACACCTCAGCACCCTTGTCCATACAACTGTGGGAGCTATGAGGAGTGAAGCCTCTCTCCCTCTCTTTCTCTCACTCTCTCTGAGGCAAGCAGGAATCCCTTTTGTTGTTGTATCTTTACTGCCACAGGCGATAGAGGATGAGGACACAGTGTAGTGTCTGTGCATCAAACCCTATGTTGATGGGGGGTTTGATTAACATAGTTACTTTGGACTTTTGAACAAGTTAGTCCTTTCCTCTCTAATTCTGAAAACAGATCGATTTTGTCAGTCTGTTAAATGAACCCTGTGCCAGAAACATAAAATGCTATAGTTTAGGACAGGTGCTCTAATTTTCAGATGAAACAATGTAAGAATACAGTTAGCGTTGCAGGATGGTGTTGAATAATTAATGCGTGCTCCTATATTTAAAGTGGACATTTTCCATTACAACGCCATTATAATACAAACACAAATGTAACTCGTTTCAATCTCCAACCGCCATGTAAGGATTTAGGCAACCAAATGTTTACATGCACATTTGTGATGAATGATCACCAATGATACTTTGGTGTAATCCCATAAACCTACCTGTAATAATGGTAGAAATACCCAGAGAAAGCAGAGATTAATCAAAAAAGGCAAAACCCCCAAAATGAGCGATAATAAATTGTGGATAAACATTCCTCCTGTCTTTTCACAGCCCACCTAGCGAGGATACGAGTCTGAGAAGCATAAAACTCTTTTATTTCTTTAATTTGCACGAATTTAATCCAGTCGTCCACGCTTTGCAATGAGTTTTTCCCCGAGCTTGTGGTAATAACGTCTCCTAAACATTCTTGCCCAGTTATCTCATTAGTTGGTGGCATGAAGAGTTTATGAGACGGAATGGGACGAGAAGAACCGCTCCGTTCACAGCGGTTAAAGTTGGTGGTCCTCGTCGTTACTGCGCCGTGTCCAGAAAGGAGTTGGACGTCAAAGTTCTCCAGCTCACGGGATTTACACGCGATATTGTTCGAGTCATGGCTCGACTAGGAATAATCTCTCGTCCTGAATCAGTGACACGACACAAAAGTTATCGATACATTGATATAGAGACCGATATAGAACATTTACGGACACACTCGAATATCCGAGTACAAGTGAGACGCCGAGCTGCTACTCTGAATATTTCGCCTCTTCGTTACTTCACCGCCTGCGTAGAAGACGTCCCGGTGACAGACGTGCAAAATAGTGATGTCCTACAATATTATCACCACTGTTACCGACGATATCTCGCAATTTATCTCACTTCCGGCAAGACCTTTTGAGAGACGCCTGAGGAAAAACGTCGCCCGGCGCGTTTGGACTATAAGTGTTCAGCGGAGGTTCCCAGATCTGTTTGGGTAGGTTACAGCGTTCGGGGTCGCGAGCGTTCACAGAGTTGCACGTGCATAGTAGAGGGGGGTGGGGGCACTCCAGACCATTACTGTGCATTTTGCACACCTCCCAGTGCATATACGGTAATGTTTTATTTACTATTTCTGTTATTGGAGATATGTTTTCAAAGATACAGATCACAATGCATTTTTATTGCCGGCTGCAAGCTTATCAAGTGTTCTTAAATGCAGATATCTAAAGCAGTTTTCATCTTTAAAAATGGATGGAACTGCTCTTACGACACGTAAAATAGTATTGATGAGTCCAGAGTTATGGATTTAATCAAAGGGCTTGGTGGACATCAACGGGAACCTTTACAAGTTGCAGTGAAGAGGAATACACCTGTCCCTTTGAACCTGCACCACAAGGGGTTAATGTTTTAAGGCATATTTTATCCTCAACAAGCTACTGGGCATGTCTGGCTATTTGAGTTGAGCCATTCAAGGGGAAAACACATATAACCATGTGTTGTCCTTTGCATGTAATCTATCTAAAAGCTGAGCAATTTAGGCTATTAATGAAATGACTTCAGTTCCCCTAATGGTGCATACAAGGAAATCAATATAACACCATGGGATTAATATTGCTAATATCCATATGACTGGCATTGCGTAAGTGGTATGGAACATGGAAGTGAATATTGCTGTTGGCATTCTACCTCTCAGTAGTAAAATTCAGATATTTTCACAGGCTTTGATTTATGGTGACAGCACAGGTTTTATTATGTTGCACAAAATCCACTCCTTAATTTAATTAGACAGAAGTGCTCTCTGATGTGATAATCTTGAACGGGGTTGTTCCATTAGGTCACCATAGCTATAAATTTCACCCCAAATAAATTGAATCCTAATTTATGGACCTTATTTCATGTATTCAGGCTGTAGCTGCCAGCACCTGGCTCCATCTGCTATTTAGTGGTTCTCAACATCACTGATTTTTCAAAGACCATCTGACGGAGAAATGATTTTTTTGATAGGGTAAACACTTATTGACTTGGGCCTCATGCTGAAGTTTGATCTTTAGCTCAGAAAATAACCGAATCTACTAAAATGATGGAGAAATGTGTTTGTAATAACTTTTCATTGAATTTTACAATATTGGATGTTATGTGAAATGCACTGTAAACTCTACAATTAATGTGACCGTGAATTTATTATTTTTGATCTAGATTGAATTTGAGATTGAAACCCTACCTGTGAAGCATGAAGACACTTGTGACAGTAGGATGCAAACCAGTTAGCCAGACGCGGCCCATTTGGGACGATTTACGATGGGTATGGATGTGTACAGAAGTATCTTAAATGCTTACATGCTATCAGTTGCCTCAGCACTCAGTAGATAACTCACCTTGCAATATGTCCTTAATGGTCATGTGACCTGAACATCAGCGTGAGTTTCACTCACAAAACTAAAAACATAAAGAAACAAAAACCAATTCCTTGATATTTACATTGAGGTCAGTGGCTTGGGTTAATGTGGGTATGTTATAAACTCCTCAAAATATTTCTCTTGCTGCCTAGCCAAAGATCAAACTCTCGCATATTTCTTGCAAAGAGAAATTGAACCGGAGTTTATGTAACCTAAGTGTCTAGTTGCAAAAAAATCAATTCATCCAATAATACTATATAAACAACTGGCATCAAATTTGTATTATGTTACTCCTTGTCGTCTTGGTTACTTAGTACACCACACACACACACAAAAACAAAGAAACAAGCAGAAACCTTTATACCCAATGAGAATTTAAAAGGATTTGACTTTAACAATAAGCACAGGGCCAGGTTGATGGCATTTCATTAGGTGACTTGATGCACTTCAGAGTAGTTCAGAGATGGCCAGAGAGATGGGGGGGAGAAGGGGGTGACGTACTCTGACATGAGCTGATCCTGGTCTGCTGTATTGTTCTCCCTGCTGACTGACCTTAAAGTGCATCCCTAAATCATGTATTAGGGGAGCGATAGATGACTCTGTGTGCATTAGGACAGAGACATCTGATTCTTCTCCTGATTGTGACCCATTAGGGTTCTGTTCAGTCAAGATCAGCTCAAGCCGAGTCTCTTCTGAGCTCTGTTAACTCTATCTCACGGATCTCCCTATCTTTTCCTCTCAGCCGGGCCTGTTCTAGGAGGCCTTCCTGATAACCTAAACTGATTTTTGTGAATCAGGCTGACTGCAATAGTTTTATTGTTTGTGGACATTTTAGTTTTGTTTCACACACTTGCCTCTCTTAAACGCATCTCAGGTTCCATAGTAGTAAAACATAAATGTCGACTTGTGGATAAAAGTGGACAATGAAATGACCATGTTATTGCTATGGGAACAGAAGAACATTCTGACCAATGGGGGGCTTTAGCAGACATCATCACTCAAGGTCTGTAGTGTTGTGGACTCATGAACGGGACATCATAGTGCACTTGATAGTGCACTTCAGCTCTGAAGAGGTGAGTCACCACAGCTTTGCTCACCATCAGCCATGCACTTGTGACACAATGTTGATGTGTCTTGATATAAAACTGTAAAAGGAGCAATGAGAACTTTTTTGGGGGGGGCTTTAATAGACATTCAGCAGCTCTGCCTGAAGTTTTGGGAAGACATGTTAACTATATTGTCTTTACAAGTCTGTTCATGTTTTACAAGATTAATCAAGCACTGGATGTTTGCTGCGGTGCCTTTTGGGAATAAGCTGAGCTATATAAATGCAGCTATGTTGAAGTAAACAGTTTCAGGAAAGGTGCATTATTTTCATTTTACCGAGATGATATAATAGAAGGTTTTGAAGCCTTTTTGTGTCACTGGAAAAAAAAGCCCAATTCATTTCCACTTCAATCTGAAGAAAAGATGCAGCCCCATTCATTTCCTGATGAGCACAGGAAATGGAGACTCCTTTGCACTACTACACAAATGGAAAATAATTACATTTGCAATCATTTACATCTCTGATTTGATTTGGTCATCCATGAAAGACTACTACAAAGCCATTTCTATTGTCTTTTTTTAAATGAAAAATTATGCAATTTAATTACATGCCAGAGGATGGTTGATGCTAAAAATACTCAGATATAGCCTTCTTGGTTAGAAGAGGAAACCTCTGTACACTGCAAAAAAATGTGAAATAGCCTATAGTGAGTGTTTTATTAAAGACAAAAACAAGCAATATATATTTTGTATTTTCAGTTTGCATATTCAAGCAATAAAATATGGCATGTCAGCTCTAATATGATATTGGCATATATACAGTCGACGTGGTCTTTCCATTACGTAACGATGTATTGCCGGGTCTTACTTTGTGGAGATTCGGTGGTTATAACTCAGCTCAAGCACCAGGGCTGGCGCCGTGCAGGGCAGCAAGGGGGGAGCCCGGGTCGGGGAGGGGGGTGGGGGAGTGAATGGAGGGTGGAGAGGGAGGGTGGTGATAGATGGTGTTGTGACAGGAGCTCGTTCCTTGCTGCCTCTTTTCCTCCAGGTTGAAGGGGTAGCGTGGAGTCAGCACAGCCATGGCACAGTGATTTAAGGCCCTTTGCCTCATCAGGAAATCAATGCTGGGCGGAAGGGCCCAGTGTGGCCAGCTGCCGCACTGATACTGGCAGAGCATTTCTGGGAGAGGAGCCACCTAGGCCAAAATCACATATGGATTTCATTGTGATTCTGAGCAGTTACACATACACACACACACACACACACACACACACACACACACACACACACACACACACACACATATATATATATATATATATATATATATATATATATATAAAATCACCGGATGCTGAACGTAGACACTCACCTTGGCATGGTGTCTTGGCCATTGAACTGCTCTTGGTGCAAGACCAGCACTCATTACAGTGATTAATATCTTCACAATCTTCTGAGATATAATGTCTGCTCATGTCCAAAGCTTGTAATTTAAATGTAATGCTGAGTTCAGAATCATGGAGCTGGAGGTACTGGTATAAAGACACCAATGTGATAGAGTGATATAGTGATATAGTGCTTCCTTTCAGACTTGTTAGTTAAATTACATAAACTCCTAGAAAGATGCAATCTAAATCAAACTCTGGGACAGTTGATTTTACTCTCTGGTTTATATAATCCTAGTGGTTATTTTCTGGATGGTCTGTCACTCACTCCAATCTGCCTGGTTAATTTACCAGTGTTGTATTTTCCCTTGACTAAAATAATAATAAGGGCTATTTATGAGCATTATTATCTGTAGGCAACTCTGCCACTGCATTCAGTAGCTGTGTAGGCCCTTCTCTGTGGCCTCTTCAATGATGGTGTCCTACACACCAGTTTATACCCTCTTCAAAGCTTCAAGGTCACTTTTAAAAGACATGTAGGCTGAGAATAGCTTCAAGTGCTGCTGCTGAAGCATCCTTGATCTGCTCCACGGAAAACAGCTAATGTCACTCAACTCAGATAATAGGACATAAGTGAACTTCTTGTGCTTTTAGCATTGTAATAAGGAAGGAGGACACATTCTGAATTATGTTTATAATAGGTGTGTGTAGCCCCATGCTCTGCAATAGTCAAAAATGTTCAGCTTCAACAAATTAGTTGTATTTTTTTTTACTCTGGCCACCTCACCCCTTATTTATTTGTTTGTTTTTTCTCTTCCTCTTCTTAATTTTCATACGTATGTTCATATATTCATATACAGTATATGTATACAAATCTGTATCCGAACATGTATATGTATATTCAAATTGAAATTGGTTATCTAATATTTCCTTTATTATGTTGAAAGTCATCAAAACTACATCAGAGAATGAATGTTTAGGCTGGTTACACCTTTATGACTGCAAGCTTCAGACAATGAAGGGCTTATTGTTGATTAGAAACATTGTTTCCCATTGGTCACTTCATACTGTTGCCTAGGCAGAACCACTCTGAATAACGATATTGAACAGTTTTGTTTCTCAAACATGTTGACCGAACATTGGTTTTAATGAGCTGTATTTCTCACACTAACACTCCTGGCCACAATGTTGCACTTATCTTTACTGTTGACTTGAAGGAGATTTCTGCAGTTAAACACAACCTTTAGAAAGCAAAATGATTTTGCAATACTTATTTGAATCAGGGGGTGTTTCGGCCTTTCAACACTAGACACCCTCATCAAAGGTGGCCAGCTACAGAGTGATCAAGCCCAAGCTTATGTCCCATGCCCAATCACAATTCCAAGGGACTATACACAGCAGGGGCGTCCACTCCCCTGAGTCAGGCTTGGAACTGACTGCATACCTTGGTCCCTCAACTCCTGGGTGGGAGAAACGGTGTGGGGTGTGCTATTAGTTAGTGCAGGGTTTTTCAAACTATGGGTCGCGACCCTAAAATGGGTCGCGAGGCAAAAAAAAAGGGTCGCAAAAAAATAAATGTTAATATATTTAATAATTTATATTTATAGCGCGCGACTGCGCGAACGGCGGAGGCGTTAATACTTGGTGATCGATCGCGATATAATAGTTAAACTCCGTCAACAACTTAAGTTCGCCGCCCCCCCCCCCCAGTCAACAACTTACTTTCGCCACCCCCCGCCCCCCCCCCCCCGGGGCAACAACATACGTTCGCCACCCCCGTCAACAACTTACGCTCGCGACCGAGTATACTGTATACATATTTCTTAGTAGGCTGGGTCGCGGGAAAAATCAGGGACAAAATATGGGTCGTTAGAATAAAAATTTGAAAAACACTGAGTTAGTGATTGGGTCCAGATGTTTTTTGAGCTCAGCAGGGGTCATTTCGCTTCACCCAGATCCAATGGCTGCTTCTTTTGGCTTCTTCAGACATGGATTTGATTGCCTGTCGCAGTGCCTGTCCTTGGATACCAAGGTCTTTTAAAAGCTTGATGGTAGAAGTAGCCACAAAACCTCGACATCCTACTTCCACTGAGTAGACTTGCGCATTCCACCCTCGTTGTCTTGCATCTGCAGCCAGCTCTATGTAGCACAACTTCTTTGCGTTCGTAGGCCTCTTTTGTTGAATCCTCCCATGGGACTGTGAGCTCTATGATGTTGACAGCTTTGAGTGAGGGAGACCAGCGTGCCAAGTCTGGTCTGAGTGTTGTAGCTGCTATCTCTGGAAGGAAGATCAGTTGCTGGCCAATATCAACAAGCATCTTCCAATCCTGAGTCCGAGCTGACTTTCCAAGTTTTGGCTAGGTTGGGGGGTGTTTGGGCTGTAGCTGTCCCTCTCGAATAAATGTTTGAGATTGGATGGAGTTGGATACTGTCCTAGGTGAGGAGTTGATGTTGGATCTCTTTGTCTCCAGAGCTGCTGCCAAACTTTTGAGGACCTGGTTGTGCCTCCAGGTGTAGTGCTCCTGTGTGAGGCTGGTCTTACACCTGGTCAAGATGTGCCTAAGAGTTGCTGGGGTTGCATTTACATTTACATTTATGGCATTTGGCAGACGCCCTTATCCAGAGCGACTTACATTTTTATCTCATTTTTATACAAGTGAGCAATTGAGGGTTAAGGGCCTTGCTCAGGGGCACATCAGTCATGGCCTCAGGTCTGGGGATCGAACCCACGACCCTCCGGTCACAAGACCAGTTCCCTAACCACCAGGCCATGACTGCCGGTTGCACAGAGGGCACAGGTTGGATCTTCCCCATACCAGTCCTGGAGGTTTTTTGGAGATGGTAGCACATTGTACGTGGCTCTGATAATGAAGCTTATGGTGCTTGCCTCCATTTCCCAGAGCTGCCTCCAGCTTAGTGCTCTCCTCTCCAGCCCGTCCCACCTAATCCAT
This sequence comes from Brachyhypopomus gauderio, assembly GCF_052324685.1. Lineage (NCBI taxonomy): Eukaryota > Metazoa > Chordata > Actinopteri > Gymnotiformes > Hypopomidae > Brachyhypopomus > Brachyhypopomus gauderio. The sequence goes on along the minus strand of NC_135219.1, from coordinate 16,252,878 downwards.
TTGTCCCTGTTTGGCAAGAGAAACAGCCTTTGCATTTCTTCCAGCCTCCTCCTAATGGCGTACCTCTTCTACCACAATTCTCCTCCTCTCTGAAGTTGAGGCCTTACGCCAAGATGGTTTTCTTGGCGCAAGCCCAAAGCCTCCTCTTACCATCTGGACATGCCCCAGTGTCAGTCTGCCTCAGGGCTGCGCTGCATTGGATGGTGCCCATTTCCGTCCAGTTGACAACAGTGGTGCAGCCTTGCTGATGGTCTGATCTCGAGTCCCTCAGAGTCATCAGCAGCCTTACCTTAGAGCACTTGTACTCTTCCACAAGGCTTGTAATGGGAAGCTGAAGGACTCCTTTACCGTAGAGACCGATATTGGTCAAACAGCGTAGGACTCCAAGCCATTTTTTGACATGTGCAGTCACCATTTGCTTCAACTTTTTCACAGTGGTTATTGGGATCTCTTAGATTGTTAGTGGCCACATTATCCAAGGGAGAAGTCCAAATTGCTAACACCAGAGCTTGAGCTTCCCCGGCAGTAGTGTCCTGTTGATGTTTTGTAAGTTGTTGTTAAGGTCCTGTCTTATCTGCTTCACCTGGTCTTTGTCCTTGAGGTTTGCATTGTACCATCTGCCTAGGCTCTGCCTATGGGTTGTTCAGCCACTGTTGGTATGGGGTCTTCGTCAATGCAAAACCTCACATTTTTCAGCTGTCCCTTGACAATGGAGATACTCCGGGATTTGTTCGGTTTGAATTTCATCCAAGCCGACTTGATGTTTTCCTACAGCTTGCCAAGTAGCTGCTTGGTGCTGCAGTGGTGGTCAGAGTGGTCATGTCATCCATAAATGCTCAGATAGGTGGTAGGCGGATGACATTTTTTCATTCGTTCTCCTCCCACCACCCACCTTGAGGCCCTGATGATGATCTCCATGGCCATTGTGAAGGCCAGTGGTGAGACTGTACAGCCCGCCATGATGCCGATCTCTACCGCAGCAAGGAAGTTGTGACGTCTGCCGTTGAGAAGCACAATTATAGGTCTTCAGAATAGGATTTTACTAGGGTGGTGATGGATGGCGGGACATGGAAGAACTTGAAAGATTCCCAGAGTAGATTGTATCTGGTGCCAGATAATACTGGTATGCTCCAAACAACCAGATGACCCTGGAATGCCCGCCTTCTGTATAGATGTATCGGCGTATTTGTTCTTCTCCAGATAGGTAGAAAGCCTTTTTGCAGACACACTGAAGATTTTCCCCTCCACGTTGAGAAGGCAGAAAGGACGGAATTGGTTGATGTCTGCTGCATCCTTCTCCTTGGGGTAAGTACACCTCCAGCCCTTAACCAAGCCTTAGGGATTATCCCTTTCTGCCACACTACTCTCATCAGTTCCCAAAGATAGCGGAGAACATCCGGGGCATTCCTGTATAACTTATAAGGTATTCCGTTCGGCCCTGGAGCTGATGCTGATCTTGTCTACTGGACTATGCACTTCACTTCCTTCCAATTTGGAGGGCCAGTCTCCAAGTGGAACTCAGGAGCCTGAAGTGGAGGGTCCTATGGGATTATAAGCTGCTCATGCCTTTTGTCATTGTGATGGACTTGTTTTGTAGTTTTCAGGGTTTCACTTTTTTTCCTTGATGAACAGATCTTTAACAAACTTGAAGGGGTCCTTATAGAAATGTGTTCTTGTGTGTTCCTTTCTCTTTCAACGTCTCCTCAAGTTTTCCACTTTTTCTGGGGTGTTAAGGAAGGTCGTTCACAGGTATGCACACTGTAATCTACTCCGACATCTGTATTACCCAGAATATGTCCTACAACCCAACCATCACCTCTTATATGCGCATCGCCAAATCTGGGTGTTTACCTACCCTCTTGCCTTCCTTTAATCATTTAGTTCTTGTTCATAATACCATATAAGCTCTAATGATGTAATGGTAATTTCACCATAAAAGCAAGAACAATTTTTACTATTTGCCTTTGAAACAACGCTGCAGACATCAAAAGACCAAATTAACATCTCAACATAATGATTCAGTCTTTTCTCTTATGTTGATCATGGTTTGATATCTTATTTAGCTCTAAAGATATTAGCAATTGGGCCTTTGGTCTTTTGTCTGCCACAATGTGTCCTTTTATTTTTTTCATCTACAGGTTGAATTTGGGTCTCTGCAAAATTGAAAGAAGGTCCTTTGACGGAAAGGTTGTTGATGCTAGTACAGACCTGCACGAGTGAGAATGGCCCTAAAACATGCTACTTGTATGTCTACAGTTGTGAAGTTAAAGGCCCTAAACATCATAACAAATTATTTTGAGTTGCCACACAAGCAGCAAATGTTTCTTTTTTATGTCTCTGGAGACTTGTGATTCTAACTTATATTTCATTTAGAGATAAGCAGTTTTAGGAAAAACATCCATGACAAAGTTTAAGAGAAATATCACTAGACAAAAATTAGACATAAGATGCCTCTGAGGTTAAATGAGTCAAAATTGATACATACAATTGATACAAGATCTGGGGAGATGTCTTTTGTGTCATTTAATCTCTTTCAAGAGTTCTTTAGAATGATCAGGACTTAGTTAATCAATGAAAAAGCTAGCAAAATCATTCAAACGTGAAAGGCTAGAGCTTTGTAATTCTATTAAACACATTCAGTTCTATTAACACAAACAACTGTCCTATCAGCTTTGCCTTTTATTCTTGACCTTTTATTTGTTGAACAGAAGTATTTTTTTTTATCCGAATGCATTTATCTTATACAACATAATGAGTTATATGACTTATACAGTATAACACCAGTAGTAAAACAATATATATTCCCAACAAAACAGCTATGCAATAATAATAAAAAAATCCGCAACAAATTTGGTGGGAAACAATACAAGAGTTACAATTAATTGATTGATATCAATAAATTGATTGATTTGTTATCATCAAACAGCATTCTGCTTAATTTAGAACTCTTAATTTATAGCAGGTTAGCCAGCTGTCATTCAACCAGCAGATCAAACAAAATTAACAAAAGTTATGAAATGTATTTATTTACATACATACATCCTGCAAATGGCACTTTGGGCTAACATAATCGAGTGGCCGATACAGTCTCTAAAAACAAGTCTTTAGGTGCCCGTCATCAGATGCAGGTGCAAAAAGGTTTTTTCTATTTCTGATCACATAAGGTGCCTGCTTCACGGAGGTAGCCGCCATAGTCCAAGACACACTTCTCAATTTGGCAATATCAAAAGTCACATCAGCGCCAGATAAGGCAGAGAACTCAGCCACTTGCTCAATTAACCTTTCAATTTAATAGTTTAAATTCACCATAAGCACTCGTCTGCTATCCTTTGAATGAATCTAATGAGCACTTCTGCGGCCATGTTTCAAAAAACTTGACTGTAATGCTTAGCGTGCTGTAGTCCCATCCTCATTGGCTGACCAATTGGCTGATTAAAGTGGAGGGCTATGGAATCTGATTGGCTGACTGTAGTGGAAGAAATTAATATTAAGAATGAATATGCATTCTGCTTGGAATGCATTTTCAAAATGCATTTTGACACAAATTGAGCGCTGTTGGTATATAATATTAAGTGAATAGCTTTTTAATTATAATTTTGATACAACTTTTGTGTGATCACATGAAGCTTGCTAATTCAAATTGGGAAATACATTTTCATTTAAATAAATTGCCTTTGAATTTGAGCTCAAAGGAACATGTAATGCAAATTTAGGATTACATTGCCATTTCGCGTATTTTTATTTTCAATTTTGAGGTAGATTTGCTTCCATATTCCATATTCTTAAGACCCTGTCATACATCTTTAGTGTCAATCAAAATGACTGAAAACTGAATTGTTGACTGTAATAAGTGTAAATATGCTCTTGTTTAAGCAACTATAGAAGCACATGACTTCATAAAAGTGTCAGTGTAATGGCTTTACTATTCTCCAACATTAATTATCTAATTTACTAGCTGTTTATTGTAGTCATAAGTATGCTGATCATCATTCATTGATCATTGATGGAGGTTGTCTTATCAGATTTGAGCTAAAGCAGCTAAGTGGCCATAGTTGTCAATTGTGATTTTCACCCCAAACAAAATTTGTCCTCCACATTTATCCATCTGTGCAGTGAGAACATGCACGCACACACACACATATATATATAAGTGATCACTAGCCCATCACCCAGGGAGCAATGGGGTTAGGTGCCTTGCTCAAGGGCACCTCAGTCATGGCTTCAGACCTGGGAATCAAAGCCTCAACCCTCAATAATTTTGTCTTTCAAATCAGGTTATGTAGCTACCAGACATTTGTTTGGTAAAAACTTACTACCGCTAGCTTATCAACATCACTAGCAATGTTAGCAAGCTATGCCACAAAACTACCAATAGCTAACTGGCAAAAACATGCCTGCTACTACAGCATCTGTTGAACAAATAGCTCAGATTTAAATGCAGTATGTTCTGCTCAACCGTTAACTATGTATTCAGACATACTACCCTTTATTGCGTACTGCTTTGGTGTACTGTATAGGAAGGAAGTAGCCTACAGCATTTTGGGTGGAGCTCTTCTCTTTTCTTTGATCAGAGGATGACGATGACATTCATATATGTTAGATACACAACTATCAAGGGGAATAAAATGGCCCAGATAAAAAAAAATCCCCAATGTCAGTACAGCAATAGCTTTTAGTCTTTCTGTGAGAGATGGTTGAGTTCATATTGGGACTCATTTCTTTAGTAAATAAGTCTTATTTTATTATATCATTTTGGCGAATATGAGCACGTGAGACTTTATTGAGATCTGTACTAAAGCTCAAGAGGAGACGTGTGACATAACCAAGGTCTTTATCTTAGGAGACACATTTGAACAGCAAAATACTTATGCTAAAGTCTCCTTTGTCTTTCCATTATATCTCAATGTTGTCTAGGAGAAACTACAGAGACATTAAGGAGATCTTTTGATTTTTTATTTCCTCTGGGATAGTCTGACATTTTTCACCTTGGTCATTTTGAAGTCCCCCTATTGCATCCATGTTGTCAAAATAATAAATTTCGATATAGATAGCTGACAAAAATAATATTTATCTGGATCATGCACTACAAAACGACATGATCTTAGCAACGTTACATAACTTGACAGGCTGAAACGAGACAAACTGCATATTGCAACACGCTACAGCCCACCACAGCTCTGCATGGCTGTGAGTGTGGTGCAGGGACAGCAGAGCTATATTTAGGCCCTTGTTTGCCTCTCCTGTGAGAGGCATGGGGGACACTGAGAGCAATCAGCTGGAGTTAGTGAGGAGGCCATTCAGTCAGCCCAGTAGCTCTTTAGTGCACGTCTGACTGGCACCATCTCAGTGGTGCATCAAAGCTGACGGGGATTTCCCTCTGATCCACCATGAGCAAGGGGGTCAACGCAACAGAGGTCAGCAGCCATGTTTATTCTGTACTACCAGAGGTTTCATGGGAAGCTGGAATACCAATTCCTTTCTGCAAAAGAGGGATTTTATGCGCGAGTGGTTTTACAGTGGAAAAAAAGACGTATGTGGTTTACAGCAAAAGCAGATGCAGCAAAAACCGGATGTGGTGGTCGGTTACTGTCAAAGGCAATTGTTTCTATCTTTTCTCTCAAGTTGTTGGCAGGGCCGAGTGATCGGTACCAGGACTTTTGGGGACCGGCCCACAGGAGGCGCCGTCTCTGTCCAGCATCTGTCTCTGCTGTTCTGAGTGCTCTTTGATCACTGACAACCGCACTCGCCACCCACCTTACTGGAAACGCATGTGCACACTCACCGGCCACTTTACTAGGTACACGTGTCTTAACGAGGGATTTTATAGGTGTACAGATAAAGACTGTAGTCCATCTGTTTCCATACGCAGTATTGTGTCAATGTCCCTTCTGAGTTGAGAGTGGTCCACCGCCCAAAAATATCCAGAGATAAAGTGGTCAGATGCTGACCACTAATTAGGTTTAGGATGGCCAGCACAAACTGTGCTTTTTAATATATTGGGTGTTTATAGTAAATCGATGTTTCAAATAAAGTGAGTGTATGATGCTAATGGTGTTTTAGAATCGCTGGTCACTGGTCTTATTTGACATGACGTGAGAATAGGGCAAACAGCGGTAACATATTGGCTGTGAGAAGGTTGTGCTGTCTGTTGGAAGATAAAGAGAAGCAAAGCCACATGTGGTTCTGTGGGCAGGTGTGGCTGGCAGGGCAGATTGTTTTACAGATTAGCCTTGTCCTGACGGTATGGTCAGTCGTGGTTCGCAGGGTCGGAGTCCAGCAGGGTGCCCCCTGGGGGGGTAACCACTACACAGATACCCCCTCCCACAAGACAGTTTGGGGATATTAGCACAAGCTTGATTAGCACAGGCTTGATTTGGGTCTACAAACTAGTCTTATAGTCCTGGACAACTGCTAAAGAAACCACTGAGCATTTTAAACTAAACTGTTTTCTGTTAAATTAGTTATTTTGACAGTAGTGAATTATTTATTAAGTGACTAGAATTCACATATAGTAGGCTACTTCATCTTATTTGTTTTCTCCAAAATACTCAATCAACCATGCTATTATTAAAGCTTTGCCATTATTTGATATATATGGGAACTTTGTCTGCAAGTGCAGTGTTGCCCATCACTACTTAATATAAACCCAATCCATTAAAAGGCAATCTGGCCCAATGTACAACAGATTAGATGAATCAAAGGAATATTGCCAGTATACTTTAGGAATTAATACAAATTGTACAATATATCTCAGCATAAGATGATATGTAGATTTCCAGCACAAATCTTTTAGGTGTCTCTTTGTGTTCTGCAGAGATTAGAAAAAGAAAGACGGAGAAACCATAAGCCTTAGGCTAATGTGCAGAGTCAGGGCTCTGAAGCAAAGCTGGCTAGTGGCTCATGTCCATGTGATTTTGCCACCTGCTGTGATAACGGTATGTGCATGTCTATGAGCCAGGCCTTCAGTAGCCTTCTACTACTGCAGCAGAGTCAAACCAGATTTTGCTGATTCAGCGTGTCGGCCATCATCTAGCATGCAATGTGTTGTCGGTGGGACTCGGAGCACCACTCAAGATGCTCTGGGTTTCCTGGGGGCTTGGCAGCTGGAAACTGCTGATTGCAAGTGGAACACAATCAGGAAACAGAAATGGTTTGTTCTTTACTTATCAAGTGTGATTTCTATATTTTTGTTGTTGTTGTTGTTGTTAAATACATAGATGTAGTGGATGAGACAACAGTAGTGTCTACGTTCTGCAGTGAAAACATACATTGAACTTGTGTTAAAAACATCAGGCTCACATGTTTCCACAGGCCTAAGGAAAAAATGACCTTCAACCTGTCTCTCAGCCAGCAGTGGACATGGACATTTAATAATTCACAAGTTGTGTCTTGTGTGCAGGGTTGATCACTGTAAATGAAGGCACAGATGCAATATGCCCTGATGAGTTGATTCCTCCTTTATGAGGTGAGCTGGGTATGCTCGTGTCATTGCAGAGATTGTTAAGTATTACTTACCTCTAGAACTGTCACAGCCATGACGAACAAAGGTAATGTGCACTAGCAAAGGTGACTGAAATGCCTGTAAGTTACATGAACACGACGGAAAACACAATTAGGAAACACAATGGCAGCTTGTGTATCTGATCATCTGTTGTAATATTTTTATCATGCGATGAATCGGCGGTGTGTTTCCGTTACTTAATAGTGCAGATACCAGCTCAGTTTGTCTTATGCATACACAAAATTGACATTTACAAACATTTCAGATGTCATTTCATATTAATTTAATTTCAGATATGATGGTGTCCATCATAGCCTATGATGTTGACCATACCATATATTAGTGGCATGCTTCATGCATACTGCAGCAGTATACCAACACATCAGATATCCAGTGCAGTTGTCCAGCAAGAGAGCTCAGATTCAAACTTTGAATGTTGACTCATACTTTATAACGGTGCCTGTGTGCATACATACACGATCAGGAGGATTTAGGGCAACTCATTTCACATCACACATTGATTTGGTCATAATGTTTTATCGCACAATCAGCTGTCTTGGACATAGGGGCTGATTTAGGAACTGTTTTGCTGTCACGTACCCCATTGCAAACGAACAGACGTACGGCAGTGGATTACTTCTGTGTAATTGAAAATACTTGATGCATATGGGAATATTTTTCTCTGCTGGAAAATCCTGTCCTTACATGACAGAACAGTGACTTGGATCGGAGGAGCAGAATTCACACCACAGGTCTGCAGCTACGGGAGCAAGTCCAGAACAGCTTTGACCTGTCACCCGGCGTGGGGGTGTGATCGAGAGCCCCACACTTCTCCTCTGCTTTTTGCCAGTGCTTTTTTATTTGTCCACTCAAGACTTTGCACTAAACAAATGGCGCCGAAAACCCTCCCCTCTCGGGCCACAGGCTGCTACATAATGGATGTTCTTTGTCGACCTCTCGAAACCCATTTATCCACACAACTGTCCAGACTGGACTGGGTGAGCGATGAGAGAGGGTGAACAGACCGCTGTGGTTTGGCCCAGCCCACAGACTGTATTGACAGGGGACAGTTTCAGGCCTGTGACGTATTGTGAGGAAAGTAGATTTCTTCGGAAGTGAGGACAAAACACAGTTCTGAACAAAGATGGATAGTGAATCTGAATTTTTAGAAGTGTATGTTTTATTTTATGATCTGGATTGTGAATAGTCAATTCACCAGTAATTCTGATGTTCCTGCAGGTTATAATAGGCTTTATTAGTCTTGTTAAAGCTTGTCTTGGAAACAGATCAAAATAACTGGCCTAGATTAGACTGGAAAACTCTTACCTGCATCCCGTTTAGAAAATTATTTTGTTTATTACTTCCAGGACAAGCCCATTGTTTTACTTCAGTACCTTTATGCTCCTTCTCATCAGTATGTATGAATCAGTCCTGCCACCTTGTGGTTGTATGACAACATTTCCAGTTTTGTCCAGGATGAAATACATCATGTGTGCATTATGGACATTATAATATTATTTATAAATGCAAGTAGAAAATATGACTTGAAAACATTTATGACTATTCAGTGCCATAAGTGTTGACTTCATTAACATTATCATGCGGAGTCACAGGGAATGATGTAAAGTGACCACCCACTTCATGGCATAATGGATGTTCTCAAACTTTAACATCTGTTTAGCTTTGAACTTGAGCAACAGTACAAGAACCACAAGCTTCACTTCAACGAGTAAGCTGTGGACAAAATAATCGCACATTTCTCAAGTTCTAATCATATTTTTGTTCCATCATAAGAGGTGGCAGCATGATATTTGAAAAGATTTCTCCTTGTTCCCAATTTGTTGTAATTTCTGTATTAAATCTAAATAAACTCTCCGCTGCCCTCTGCAGGTATTCATGCAAGTGGTCAGTTTGGGGTTTTTTCGTAGCTATCCCCAAGTAAGGCCACATCCTGCTAAACCTACACCCAGCCTCGTCACGGCAGTGTTTAGCGCAGTGGTCATGTGACCCACTAAGTGACCTGAGTCACAGTAGCAACCGCAGTGAATTCACAGATGTGGCGACAGAAGGCCCGAGGAAGTGTTGTGCTACCAGAGAAAAAGGTAACACAGGACATAGCAACAAGAGTAAAGAAAGGCCAGAGAGACGGTTGTAGATGTAATTTGGTCATTTCCCTACCAGGATTACAAAAACGATAACCCTTAAAGTAATATCTCCCTTTCTTTGAAACTGAAAAAACAATCTGCCCAGTATTCCATCCAGACTAAAAAAATCTGTACTAAATGTTTACATTTGTGTAAATATGAGGTGAATATGAGGTGTATGGGTCATCAAGACCCAAGAGGGAGGATATGTGGTTCCTCCGCAGGAAGCTGAAGGAAATGTCTAAAGAAAGCAACAAAAGATGACACGCACCTATTAAAGTTCGTCATGGACTCCCTCCAACTGCTCCTAATCTTGTTGAGTCGCAAGAAAAAAAAACCTCCCTAAGCTAAAGCGGAGAATTTGACTTCCAACTGGTAAGAATTATTTGCTTTACCAACAAAAGAGTTAAGCCTACGGCATCCAAATTCATAGTAGTATCATCTGGGACTTCAAACCAGTCCAGCAAGGTTGCACTTATTCAGCATTTCAATAAAAACTGTAGTAGTGGAAGTCAAAACAAAAACAAAAACATATCAAAGAGATTCACTGGGTCCCCATCACAACGACGACATGTAGACTTTACCCCAGAATAGATGTAAGTCAGTTTGGCATTACACATGTGATCTCTATGAATCACCTTCAGTTACAATAAGTTCAGTCTATTACAAGAAGAGGAAAAATGACCACTAACCAAAGTGTGAATGCACTTTTTAAAGCAATATTAGCAATCCAATCTCCAATATGGTATAATGCTGAGAGAGACATGATGAACAAAACAAAGAATCAACTGAATACATAGACAAACATGGACACCAACAACATGGCTGTAATAAAAAACAAAGACCAGCCAAGACAAACTGAAATCATGGGGTATAAATGCACAGACTAACAAGGGCAATAAACATGTTAAACACACATTAAACCATTAATGAGAATGAGGGGTGGAATGGCCTTTAACATACTAAAGAAAAACAGAAATACCCCCAAATTACGGATGCCCGTCTCGTCCCACCTTGCAAATCTACAGTCTAATCTTGTGAGTCAGAGTAAGTGATTCTATATGGGACTCAAGGTGGATGCTTCTGTAAAATGTAACATTCTGTGAAACTCAAAATCATCAAAGTAGATGTAAGTTGAAGATTGAAAGAGAAATGAGAAGGATATATAAGAAGAGGAAATACCAAAACATAAAAGCACTAATGGAAGAAGTAGCAGGAATGGGACATCCAATTTCCACCACCTGATATTTGGAGAATTAAACCAGACAGTAATTTTATGGACATTGGCTAAAAATAATATATAAAACTGCGAAAATAATTTAAAATAATATAAAACTGCCTGAAGATCAGACACAATAAAGAATGTCCTTCCTAATGTTTTACCACTCAAAATTAAACAAGATATGGTCAAATCTAGGGACACAAACATTCTCCCTAAGTTTTTTTTTATTTGAAGGTCCACTCCATCTGCTTAGTTTTCTTTATCTTAATGTGAGCTGTGGGACATTGGGACCCAGAGGCAGCTAGAGTGCGTGGGGGCCAGCTGACATTGGGAAGAGGGGAAATTGTGTAATTGGCATGTGTAATTATATCATGTAAGATTAGTCCTGTAACAAATCTTATCTTTTGTTTGGGAATTTAGGCACACTGCTGGTATGCTGGAATTTGGAGGTTATTTGGAGGTTACTACATCCAGGGTTCATACACTTTTTTGACAACTAATCAAAAAACATTTACCGTATTTTCAATATCAATATAAGCCGCATCTAAGTTTTTTTTAATGGAAAATGTTGTAGCTATAAGCCGTATCCGGGCTAAAAGCCGGCGAGTTCCCTTTTACCGACGGGTCTGGTTAACGACGGACGGAGTTACGACCGACTTTTGCAGTGGCAGCTCTGTGGAGTGTTGTGGAGTGTAGTGGAGTGTTGTGTTGTGTAGTGTTGTGTACGATAAGCTGAAGCAGCGCAGCCTCCACCGCAGCCCATCTCGGCAACGCGGTCGCTCTTTCTCACGCTGTACGCACGAGAACATTGTTAGTTTTTTTCTATTCTGTGTTTACGATCAAGGCGTGTCTAAATCTAGGTTCGCGCTTAACGACGAAAACTGCTTTGCGTCGGACTTTTCAGTCTCTAACCCCAACGTTAACCAGTTGGTTAACCACACAGTGCACATTTTGCATGCCCCGTGTCCTTGTCTTTCTCAAGCCATAGCTTGTATTTGTCCAACTGAAGCAGCCATAGTTGAATCGGCA
>NC_135219.1:15870982-15935982 GCF_052324685.1 Brachyhypopomus gauderio | reverse complement strand
TTTTGTAGTTAAACTTTTAATAGTGCTTAATGTTGTGTTTTCTCCCTCAGATAGACAGAACTGGGGAAGCAATAAACAAATATTACATCATGAAAATAAAAACATACCTGTACATATATATCACTTGATATCAGTTTTATTAAATTCATTCTTATTAATTCTTAATTCTTATTTATTCATTGGCACAATCATTAAGAACAGCTGACAAGGATTGTTTGTTAATAGTGTAAACACTAATTCACAATTTCTATTTTGCAACTAATGCTTGTGAAAGAAGATTTCCTTCTATTAACATCGTTTATTGTTACTTTACATTGTTCACCGAGATCCATAAAAGCCTAATTGTGGTGATCAGTTTTACAAATACAAACAGAAACCTAAAGAAAAATGTTTACATATTCACAACAAAACTCAACAGAGACTTTTGAATCTTTGCACAGCCTTAGCACCTTTTAAAGGTGGCGGGGAAAAGGGGGGGGTTGCCTTCAGAAATGTATGTGATCTCTTATCTCCATTCCCTCTTGCTCATCATTCTCTGGCTAATGAGATAACACAGTGGACAAAGGCACACTCTGAGTAGCAGGGCTTCTAAAGGACAGGAGGCCTCACATGGAGGCAGACCCTGAAGGTGTCGAGGTCCCGCTCTTGACTCTGCCCTGGCCCACAAGCTCAAGAACAAAAGGCGATAGGTCTTGTCCCCTCGTCCCCCCCCCCCCCCAGTACCACACACCTTTGAAGACACCACCCACTCACACACACACACACACACACGCACACACAGCCCAGATCCCGGAGCAGCATGGGGCAGCCCAGCGGAGCCGATCCCAGTGTTACGGCGTTTGCATTTTAAACGTGGAGAGAGGTTGGGGAGGAGGAGCTTGCCTGTACATTCAGACCTAAGGCAGGGATTGAACGGGGTAAGTGTAGTTTATTTTGTGGATCTAATTACACTGAGTCATTTGGATGTGATTTAGTCAAATTGTAGAAATGTTGAAGTAGAATGACTAATAATTCAATTCCCTGTGTCAGTCTTAACACATAATCACAGTAATGTACATTTCCATGACGGTTGTGAGGAAATGTGACTGTAGCACCTACATTTACTTACTCAACTTAAAGCTTGGTTTGAAAAGGTTTTGTGAAACTTTGTCACATATTTCCCATCAGTGTATCAGGGGGAAAATATGAATATAAAATAATAAGTTCCCTCAGGAATGTAGTCACTGCATACAAATTAGCATCACATGCTTAAGAAGGCAATGGTTCACATCATGACTGTACTGACTTCACGTTAGAAGATTTTGGGTCACTTCCTGAGTTTCTCCAACAGATAAGCCATGGGCAACCTTCTCTATCTCGTATACCATGCAGGGCCTCCTGTGTGTGTCTTAGTGCAGAGAGATATCAAGTTGTCCTGAACAAAAAGGTCAGATGAAAGGGGAGTGGTGTGTATAGCTATGGGGAGACTGCAGGCCAGTGACTAGGTGGTGTGGGTTGGGGAGGGGTAGTTTGGGTGGGGTCGGGGGCTGTGGCTGAAACAGCAATGCCTGTGCTTCTAGAACAAAAGGTGCCGAGAAAGGCCTGCAAAAGGCAGACAGGCAGAGGTGCGAAAAGTAATACCCTGTAGAAATGAGTGGTAAATATATGCACTGTGGTAGCTCTCTGCATTTCTCTATCGCCGCCATTTGCACATACTGTCTGCTCTCACTGTCTCCAATCAACAAGACAGACTGGTTGTAAGCCATGGCCTGACTGGTTTTAAGAAAATGGCCACACTCCAGACTGTGATTGATAGGTCAAATGAAATCACTCACTGTCAGGTCACAGCAACCTTAGTTTTGGTTTATAATGGTTTTAATGCTCATCTCGTGTCACAACAGGAAAAATATTTATACTTGTGCTTTGAGCACATTAAACCTTTTTGAAACATTCCCAGCATTCTTCAAACTTCTTAGTGAACCTCACCATCATCTACCTGGCGTACCTTTTTTTCCAGGTAAACACATACAAATTCAAAATATATGTATTATTGTCTGTAGGCCTAATGGAGTGTTTCGAACGGAATTCATGCGGTAAATAAAAAAAACCGCAGGTTTAAACAAATTGGGTATTGTTTGGAAAATGCAAAATAGTTAATGTAATATTCAATTCAAAAATATTAATTGTTACTACGTTCGGGTTTTTGATTGACGGGTCGAACTAGCTCAAATGACTCAAACGCAACTCATAATAAGTTATGCCACTATCACGGTTGGCATTGCTGTGGTTGCTTTTGAATCGACGGCTTTTGTTAACGTTTAGTGTTAAAATGGATACGCACTCTACGTGAGTGGGAGTGTGTTTTCCAACCACAGACAAAAACCTAGGTTGGTGATTGACAATTTCCTGGAGGGAGGTACTTATAATTTCAAATGTCCCCATCTTGGATCCAGACCTGAGAGCAGAGCTGATGTCTTACCTGTTTCCAGCACGTTCGAGGAACCTCACAGGATGGATTAAACTACCTTGGAGTTAGGAGATTGGAGACGCTTGTTAATCCTGTTGGACATATCAAACCGGGGTTGGTCTTAGCAGAAGCAATCGAGTTTTATTTAAGGTAAGATGTTTGTGTAAATACTGTTTGGTATATTTGTGAATGAGTAATGGAAGGTGAGGAAGTTTAACCTTTGCCTTGATTTATAACGCAGCCATTACGCACTCCGCTAGGCCACAGATGATCACATTTTTAACGCTGTTTAGCCATAGCCTAAAAATACTAAAGCTCCTAATATGTGATTTACAAAACAGCAAAGCATATCTTAATTTCATTAAAGTTCATAGGGTCCGCGTTTATCATTTTTTTTCTTTGAAACGGTGCATTAAACCAATTTGTCGATAACTTTTAGTTGAATCTCTTCATGTTCGTCATGATTGTCTAATGTGATTGTTTTAGTAGACGGAAATTATGACAATTAACAACAAAAACGGACAATTTTTGACTTATCGTATATTTAATATACTAAAATATGATTTATGGCTTTTTGTCCCTTGTTGACTTCTAAGAGTAATTTTTGATTAGGCTCGATTTATTTTTCGAAAGTGTTTTTGTATGTGTCTAAATCAAGCTAAGGCAAAAATAGTGTTTATATGTCAACGCTATTATGACTTTCTGGTTTCACATATGAACCATTGAAGCTAATTTTGATTCTCTTTGTGGTTCTTGTACCAGACATGATTCAGAGGAACGAGGCGGTGCTGTCCGTCCTGGGGGACCTTCAGGAGGCCACGGAGTCTGTGGGCCTGAACGCCCTGATTAAAGTCGCCCTGGAGGTGGAGAGGGTGCTTGCCCCCTTCCACCTCCCCACAACGCTGTGCACGGAGATCTCCTTCTGGATGGGTATTGATGGAGTGGCTCACAGACTGTACCCCGCCGACGCACCAGCTGACCTGCTTCCTCTGGTCTGTAAGGGGAAGGCCAACCAGTTGTTTGACGCGGCTAGCATGCTCCTGGTGGGTTCCACAAGCCTGAGCTTGGAGCTGCAGGTAAGGACGGTGGTGGAGATGCTGATATGGAAACACTACTACCTGAATGGCATGATCGATTCCAAGGTGATGCTGCAGGCAGCCAGGTTCTCCCTCTGCACTGAAGAATCCCAGGACATGCTCAAACTTCCCATGCAGGTGCTTGAAGCCATCTTCGACGCGGATGTCAAAGCCTCTTGTTTTCCTGGCTCTTTTGCAAACATGTGGCACGTTTATGCTCTGTCTTCAGTCCTTCAGTGCAACATCTATTCCATCTATCCCATGTACAACCTGAAGATCAGGCCCTATTTCAATCGCCTTATCCGCCCCAGAAGATGGCCCAAGGACACCGAGCCCATGACCCTCCATATCATGTGGTCTGGTGAGCTGGAGGCAGGCTCCATTTTTAAACCGTGCAATTTTGTGGCCTTAATCCCTGCGAGTGACCTCAAAATCGGAAGCCCCAACAGTGAGCAGCGTGTGAAGTCTCTAGAACACCTGGGACAGAACCTGTCCTACTCCACCCTCAAAGACAAGTTCAACATCACAAAGAGCACCTTCTATCGCTGGAGGAGGCAAAGCACAGAGTATCACAAGAAATTTGTTGCCAGGTATGAGGCCAAACAGTTTTTTCAGACCTGCTACAAAGAAGGTAAGCTCATAGCCCAAAACCAGTTTAGAGAGTTCTTTCCAGAAATTTCCAGGTCCACATACTACGCATGGAAACACGAACTCATGTCCACTGGCAGCATTGCATCTGTTGGCTCCAGCGAAGACCTCAGCCCCGGAGATGGCGTTGACCATGACTGCTGGGCCTCTCCAGAGGTCAGGAAGCATCCCTTCCATGAGACCTTCGCCAGTATGCTTGCCCCCAAGGCCGAGAAGCTGGAGGTAGATCGGGCTCAAAATGCTGCTCTAATGCAGGAGGCAAAGAAAAGCCTCCAAATATGCATTGCCACAAACACCTCATTCCCTTACAGGATCTTCAAGAGAAGGTTCCCAGGAATCTCTAGGTCCACATACTACAACTGGAGGAGAGAAGCCATGTTGATCGCTCCTTTCAGGGACCCATCAGGGAGTGGAGAGGAGGAAAGCCCAGATGCTGATAAAACACGGAGTCCTAAAGAGAGGTCAGCACTAGCTTTGCTAGGGAGTCACAGGGTGACCACAAGAGTTAAGATGGCGAAACGCAGTCATGACAGCCTCAGGTTGATCTGCCTGCAGAAGAAAAGGTTCAGAGAAGAGGCCAGAGCACATGTTCAGAAGTCCAAGATGTCACTGTTCAAGTTCAAGCTCAGGTTTCCATCCATCTCCTCCTCTTACTACTGGCTTTGGAGACAGTCCCTCAATAAGAAAGCTCAGAAAACTCAATCCAGCCTGAATTTAGAGAGGGCTGAGCCCGAAAGCTTGGATTTGAGTATGCCTGGAGATGCGTTACAACATGTGAATGGAAGTCCAGTTCTGTTTGCTCCTGATGGAAACGCGGATTACCAAAATGGAAAGACAAAGAGCCCCGTTCAGTTCAACCTGCCTGAAAACCCTCGGTGTGACCAGACCAACAATGAGCAGATGTTTGTGATGGATGTTGTGGCGTTGGCCAATTTCAAGGCAAAAGCTAAACTATTCCTGCAGCAGCGGTTCGAAGAGAAGTCTTTCCCCACGTTCAAAGAGTTCAGATCATACTTTCCTCTCACCCCACGCTCCACCTATTACATGTGGAAGAGGGCTTTGCATCACGGTGTGCCTTTAGTTCATGGCCAAGTGGCTTAAAAGCTTCATTTTTTTAATTTTTTTTGACTAAGTTGCTTACTCATCACAGTCTTACTGATCAGTCATAGTTTGGTATCCAGGGCTGTCCAACCACAGTGTAACTGCAGTTCATGCATCTTAATTGTGTGCTCACTCTCTTACTTTGCCACTTGGATCCACCTCAAGGACATTTGCATGTGTGTGAAATCAGACAGTCCTCGCATACCACTCCAGCGCTGTGGTTTCAGGCAAAAGGCAGTTCAAAGCCACAAATATCGCGGTTCCCAATGAGTCTGGGAGGGGTTTCTCTTTGGTTTACATTTTAAATTGACCAATATTTTGTCTGCCCCTTTATTTTCATGTCTTTACTTCATTTTTAATGTTTTGAAGGGTTTCCTTCTGTCAGTTTGATCCATTTTTTTGAGGAATTTTGTACTCTGTCCATTTATTCCAGCTTTTCCTTTTTTTAAAAAAATGTTATTAACAAAATGTAATTTTTACTGTTTGTTTACTATGTAGGATTTTTTTCAACACATGCATATGTTGTATTGATTATTGAATGTTAACTTTGGGAATGGTTCACCTCAGATACAAGGTATAAAATGATGTACAACTCAAATCTGAATAAGGGATTGAAGCTGTTTTGCACATTGTCTCATGCTAACTTTTGTTAAATAATAGTTCTGCTAGTCTCTAATATGCTGGTCTTCAGACACAGTGCTGGATGGCTGATGACTACTGTATATCCTCATACACTTGAACAGAACATTGTAAGGGCCTTTGTTTTTTCCTATTATTTTTGTTTTTGCTAATACTACCTATTATTCACTTAGTTTTTTTTTCCAAAGACTACCTTTTTTAAGTCACTGGTGGGTTTACAAAGGCTCAATTTATTTAAGTCTAAAATGCAGATGAGGATCCTTGTTATGTGTAACAGCTTCCTGTTTAAGGCGATGAAACCTGAATGTATGTGCTATGATACAGGAAATAAATCATGTAATTTGATGCTCTGACTCGTGACTCAGCTTTTAAGAAAATGATGGTTGGGACTGATGGAAGTGAAATACTGTGTTGCATTCTGGGAAAGCGTGTTAGCAGTTGCTAAACAACAAACAAAAATGGATCCCACTTTGGTCTGGTGAATTTAGTCCTTTTTAAAACAACTTAAATTTAATTGGAAATTTTTGCTAGTAGAATTGAAAGCAAGATGGCAGTTTGTTTTTCTCTTCTTGTCAGTTCAACAGATAGTATATGTGGGCTGATAAACAAACCATGGCCTGATGCGAACTATGAAATTGCAAACAGATGCAGTTGCAGCTTGAGGGATTCTTCAGCATGTTGGTCTTCAGATGGTGGTGGATGTTGTGGGGGGTTATTACTGAGCATCTTTCTCCTCATCACCTTCCTCGTTTGCTTTTCTGAAGCACTGTTGGCTTGAGGTTTCAGTGCAGCCTCACTGTGTGCTCGCTTGCCTGAAAATAGCATGAAAATAATGAGCGTTGGCAGGTGGGTATGGGAGCCTTCAAGGATTAACACGCCACACGGAGGAGGAGCTCCGAGCACTAGAGCGCGGAAGCCTTTCAAGGGCGCCAATGATCCACCAAAACAAAGATGCATCTGGGAGCTTCTGGATCTCCCAATTATGCACGGCTGAGGCATGTGGTATTCATGACCTTTCTGACAAATAATGAGATGTTTTTAGAAAAGCTCTTAACAAATGATTAAATAAAGCTGAGTTTTGGATCACAAAGCATTCGAATGGAGAGAATGATCATACAGGAGGATCACTTCTAGACACACATGTTTACACACCTAGACAAATCTAAGTATGTAGTACATGCAGTGCTTCATAATACATGAATTTCAGGTGACCTGTTACAGGATCTGTTAGTGGATGAACTTCAGCATGTTGGACCTTGCATCTACTTTTTAAACTTACTTGACTCAGGGCGTGAAGTTAGTTCATGATTCAAAACAGGTGAATTCGTTAAATAAAGACGCTAAAATGCGCAGTCTGTCTGCTCCTAAAGACTGGATTTAAAGACTTAAGGAATTAAAAGCTATTCATTGAACGCCCACCACGTCGTATTGAAGTGTAACTCGTGTACTTGCACAAGTAGACAATAGATGGCAGTAGTGTGCCATCTATATGCTGCTTTCTAACTCGCCTTTTTTGCGGTCCACTCTTTTCACTATTACGTTTAACTGATAATGCCTTACAGCACTGCGGTTGAGACTGGGGGACTATATAATAAAAAGAAAAGACAATCAGTATAATCCTACCACTACTTTCAAATTGTTTTAAGCCTGAATTTTTACAGCATCTCATATCTTTGCATAGGTGCCTACATCTGTCGCTGCTCTTTAACTGGACGGTTTACACAGTAGACCGAAACGCTTTAGTGTACACAGAGCCCACACTGTGTTCTGCAGTCACACAGCAGACATTGCGTCCAGCTCTTGAAACATGAGGAGATGTGATGAAAAACTTTACCTGTGTGCTATGGGGTTCCTAGTTTAGCGAGGGAGTGCCTGTGTCTGCATGTTCAAATGAGACTCATGCATTCCTCTCAACCTGGTTTTATTTCTCGAGGATCGTCTGTTTCTTTCTTTCAAAAGCTGATTCTTAGAGCAGTTGTGCTCAGCTCTCCAACCGCTTAGATCTTTGTCCTAGTTTCTTTGTGTGTGTGTGTGTGTGTGTGTGTGACTGTTTATGCCAACGTGTGTGTGTGTGGTTTGTGGCTGCATATGTGTGTACGTGCTTTTAACGTATACATGCATGTTTCCTGTCTCTATACCAGACACCACTGATGTGTCGCTGCTGTGACTTGTATCACAGTCGTCTGATTCCCTCAGATACATCCTCTAGACTTGACTGGCCTGACGTTTTGGCAACGTCTGGGGAATATGTCTGTTGCGTAATCTATTCCTCAGTCGGGTTATGTTCTGAGCAGATATGATTTCTCATCAGAAGACCATCACACTGTTCATTTAGCCAGGCACAATTTATGTGTCCCCTTCCCTTCCGATTAAATAAATCGGATGAAGTGTGTTTGTTTAATTTGTGTTGTCTATTTATATATTGGTTGGTTATGATGCAATAAATTATACAAAGGATCACAGTCAGGGTAGACTGACAAGCCCAAAATGAACAATATCTGAACAGATTAGCCCTGAGTTTTCTGAGTTACGAGACCATGTGGAGACTTGAGCAGTCAGTGTTCAGGTGCCTATAGGCCAGTAGCTGTGATACAAAGGACTGATCTACAAACAGGTGTAAACCCTGAGTGCTATCAACCCAGCAGAAAACAAGGAGGTGGCATCCACCCGTGAACATCCGAACGCACTCAGGCATGGCTTTGTGAAATAACGCTATCGCAGAGAAAGCGAGATGATTGCTCTGTTGTTTGAAATCGCAATGACTTAATGTGTTTACATTGTTTAGTCAGCTATGGCTAATACAACGAACTCGTAGTAGATTAGACATGCAGCTCTGCTCCTGTTTATCCCCAATAATCTGTTTCTGTTTTACAGTTACTACTCACATTGTACGTTCTCTAACAAATGCGCACGTGTGTGTGTGTGTGTGTGTGTGTGTGTGCGTATGCTTGCACATGTGTTTGACAGCAGACGATAAGTGCTCATGTGATATTTAGTGCATTTCCAGCTGGATCGCAGGCACTGTGATTCCTGGAATAGTGCTGGACAGCCCCGTGGACTCCCTGATGCTTCATTCATTATTCACATCATTGGACAGTGAAACATTGTCATGTAGCTGTTCAAAGAATTTCAGTTAGAAAAGTCAACAGCATCCTTCAAAGATTCTGGACCTGATGTAACTTCCAAGTAAAGGCAGATGAGAGAGAGAGAGAGAGAGAGAGAGAGAGAGAGAGAGAGAGAGAGAGAGAGAGAGAGAGGACATCTTGTTCTGTAATGCACATTGAAGTCATGTTAATGCTTAACTTTATTTTTTTACTCTCTAATAATAAGAGTTCATTAGCAAGCCCACCTCTCTAATTCACCCTCATCTGCAGTAATGGCAAAATGATTTCCGCTGTAAAGAGCCACTGTTCACATCTCCTGCGTGGCCGAGCTGGTCTGTTATTAAGAGGAGTCTCTCCTGCCCACGCGCTCCCCGTGCGGACTGGTCTGCAGGGAGCACAGACACTGGATGCCAAAGGTTAACTAGAGAGCTTTGTTGCAGCACAAACCGAGACACAGCGGTAGTTAAGGAGGAGTGTGTGTGTGTGTGTGTGTGTGTTAGCCCTGTTACAGTGTGCTTTGAATTAACACTCAGTAATTAGCCTCGTAATGAGCTGTAACCACTTTATCTTATTTTTGGAACACATGAAGTGTGATTTGGGAGTGCTCTAATTGTGTCCCCAAAGCTTGATGTACTGTATCATTTGCATGATATGGTGTATGTATTGAAACCACTAGGGAAGAACGTTATCTCATCCAGACTTCAGTGGCTGAGATAATGTTTACAGTATAATGTCGTGTGTTGTGGGATGAGGACTACCTGCAGAATTTGTCCAAGATTTGAATTGAGAGTTGCACACTGTTTCCTTCTGTTAGCACCATCCCGTCCTTTGATTTACGCGAATTAATTCGGTAACTATTTTGATTGTGCGGTTTGGGATTTCGATATGATTTCTCTGGAAATACCCAAGACTGTAAACATTCCTTTAGCAAAAAAATGTTGAGGCAATTCAAGCAATTATTGAACCTTTTCCTGACGAAAATCAAATTTTAATCTTTCTTAATTTTGGAGTTTTCTTCTCTTCTCTGAAAAAATGAACGGAGGTTTATTCCAATCATGGCAAATAAACTCTGCAGCACAGTTTCTAATGTTTAAAAGTTAAAGGATATCTTCATGTTGATCTAGTGAGATTCTTTCACATGTGCTTTTTATGCACACCAGAAGCAGCCCAGAGAGAAATTAAGGGCAGATGCGGGCAGTTATTCTTTTACCATATCAAAACAAGCTCAGAGGGTACGCCGTGTGGCCTCCGTGTGTCTTTTTTACTCTAAATATGGAAAGTGAGTTAGTTTGAGTTGTGTTGCACTTGATTTCATAACTTCAACATCGTAGTCATTATTGGTGGCAGGATTCAATTATTCTCTTTGCTGATTGTCTTCCGAGTCTGTGGATCAGCCCACACAAGGTGTTCATGCAGTGTGTCATTCGTGTGTGTGTGTGTGTGTGTGTGTGTGTGTGTGTGTGTGTGTGTGTGTGTGTGTGTGTGTACGTATGAAGCATTTCCCTGTGTTCTATGCTGAATTATTGCCTTTTCACTTCCAATCACTCATGCCATCGTTCTTAGTATGCGACCACACATGAAATCTTTGTTGCCACAATACTTGTCCATTCTGTGTATTGAAAAAGTACCTAGTGACAGAAGCAATATATTTTCTCAAGACATCTGACAAGTTTGATTTGACTTGGCTGTTCAGTTGTAGTGCCTCAGATCTTTGAGTCCAGTGCACTCGGGAGCACATTACTGCTGGAGGCAGAGCACTGATCCGAGATGCTCTTATCACTAATGCCCTTGTGTTCTTCAGGGCTATTGACCGCTCTCATTTGTCATTTTAAAAGGGCCTTTAAAAGAGCCCTTGGGTCCCAAATTGAATCTCCCGAGTGGAATTCAATCAATCGCACTCTTTGACATCTCTTGAAATATTTCTCATGCGTGTACAGTCTTTCACAATTATCACTTTCTTTAGCAAAGCGCCAAGGATGAACTCAACAACAGCATAATTAATAAAGATATATAGCATAAGGTTCTTATACATGTTCTAAGCAACGTCTGGTAGGAAACTGGACCACTCTTTACCCTCTTTAGGAAGAACATTAGAATATGGCACGACAGCCAGTGACTGTGGTCTTAGAGAAGACTGTGGTGTCATGAGAAACCATCATGTCTATAATCAGTAAGGTACTGTAGTGCTCCAAGCACTCTAAGCACTTTTGTTTGTGAGGATATTTAGAACACGTTTTGCATTTTTATGTATTTCAACCGTTGAACTTTCTGTCATCTCTTTACAAAGTCTGACTTTTCCAGTGACTATAATTTTATTTTGCCAACTTTATTTCCACTTAATTCTTGAATATTTTAATGTATGAGATGACATTATCCATTCTATGTTGTTAGTTTGCCATCCAGTGTTGAGGAGAGGTTCTCCTGAGAGCTTCTCCTGAGAGCTTCTCCTCCTCAGTCCTGGATAATCTCAGGGATCCTTGCTCTCGTGCTCAGACATTTTCTCCTTGCCGCTGTTAGCTTGCTCACTGGAGGCCTGGACATTCTTATTTGAAATGAATCAAACAAGACAAGTTAAAAGGTTTGTAAATGTTTGTGAGCCGATACGTAGGTGAGCCAGCACGATCAAAAACAGCTATCTTTGGAAACATTCTTTTCATTCCTGGTAAGATATTCTAGCGTAGATCACCTGCAATTTGACATTTAATCTCAGAAATTCTAAATTTGGCAGATTACCGTTAAGTGCAATAGAGGGCGACCAGCAGTGGTCTTCCTCTGAAATTAATCTTCGCTCCCTTTGATTTGACATTTGGACAGCGTCCCTACAATCCTAAACAAAATCCTGGAGAGTGCACAAGTAAGCTTGATTTCTTGAAAGCTTACAGCTCGGTTTCATTTCGGTTTGCGCTCTTATCCTGTTCTCTCTCTCCCCGCCGATGGTCTGATTGACATGCAGAAAGCCCTGCGGAATCCCTGACAGATCCCTCTCCTAAAAGCGAAGCCGAAATGAGTGAGCTGCATCATCCATCTGGCAGGTATGACACTGTGCACAAACCCCTGGTCTCTGACTTCATTCCTAAGCCGGTTGCGTGGCGGCTGACCCCCTTTAGCCGTGGCTGTGAGGAACCCTTCCGGAGGTTATTGGCTTTCAATTTGCTGCACTCGAGGCCTGCGGGTCACCACGCAGTTCTCTCGGTTTTATTTTTTAATCAACTCCTGCAACCTCGTCCGTCTCCATCGCAGCTGCCCGAGGGGAGGAAGGAGAACCGAAGGAGCTTTAGTGGTTGTGCTTCGCTGTAATAAAGGTAATCCCCCCCCCTCTGCTGGAGCTCGTCTTATCAAAAGGGGGATGTCAGTGTCCACGCTTGGTTAAACTGTTCTGTCCCGTAGTTTCTTGTACATTTAAAAGCCCGTGAAGCTGCCACTCATGCAAGCGATTACTGCCGTGACCTCAAAATAGCTGTCGTCATTTTTCAATATTGTTAAATTAGGAATCATCTACTTCACTCCCCCATGCAGGAGTTGGAGAAGCTCTGTCTGCTTTTAAACGGGAACAAAAATTTAATGTATTATTAAGAAATGAAGACTGCAGTACAAGCAAATATGGGTCTTTTTTTCCCTAAGGTTCCACAGGCAAAATGGGCTGAACCAATCGGCATTTAAAGTTACTGCAGGGGAGGATATCCAGAATTTTTTTTAGCAATGTACCACACAGCTTAATCATAACCGTGTTGATCTGAGGGATTTATCCACCAGCAATATGCACTTACGTGTTATTGTGCTGCAGCTAGCAATAAAATGTGATGAGGGTAATAAGTTTTCAATGGAACCTTGTTTGTAAATCAGCAGTTCTGAGGAGGCTGTTATCGGGCTTCTGAACCGTAAGTGTAAGCCAGCACCGTGGCCCGTGCGGAGCGTGTTTAGTGAAGAGGCTTCCGAGTGCCAGAGAGAAGGAGAGCGAGGAGGTCCCCGTGCGGCCCGGTTCGGCTCGGGGGCCTCCCCCGCCTGTCAGATCCACACAGGCTCCGGCTGGTACAATTTCACACTTGGCCGTGCTTCACTGCTGGGCATTTGTTGCTTTGCTGGAGGTCAGCGGCGTACGCGTGAGAGCACGCTGGGAGACGGAGAGAGAGATGGCGGCGGCGACACCTTCTATACAGCGTTCTAGTTGGCGTGCGGTGGAGGAGGGTCTCCGCGCTGTGGACCAGGTCCAGCCCATCTGTTCTTCTAGCCGCCGTGCTCGAGGCATCAGACCCTCTGGCACCGATACACAGATCTTCCTCCTGGCCCAAGCGTCCGGCGTCCAGCGTCTCATCCTTCGGTCGTTTCTCTCGTTCCGCGGTGCAGAATCGTTTCAGGTCTTCTCAGCTGTTGCCTGCTAGTGGTGGACCATATGTCTTCCAACATCGTGGATGGATAATCCCTCCACTGCCTGCAAACCGTTTACACCTTTACCAAGGTGCTACACATATATGAACTCTTACTTATGCTACAACCCACCCTGGGGTTAAACACATGATTCACAGCTCCTTGGGTTTCATTGGCTGACGGGATATGAGTAAGACGATCGACATCCCATCCATTTGGCCACAGTATGTGAGGAAGAGGAAGAGTTCAGTGGAGTCTAGTGTACTCTACCGAGTGAGAGTTATTTAGGTTTGAAATCAACTTCCCTAGAGAGCTAAACTCAATGTTTAACATCCTGGGTGGCATCCAGTTCAAATGATTTTCATAAGTAAATATTTTCCTCAAATGTTTTTTAAGCAAGGTAAATAGAGTCAGCTAATCAAATGGCCCTATAGGGAAGAAGGGTTTGAAAACTCATAGATTTGATGGTGTGATATAACCATAAAACCATATATGATGGTGTGATATAACCATAAAATGCAATTATAATTTTTAGTCAAATTATTTTAAACCTGTGCATGTGAGTGGGTCTACAGTAATAAATAATCTATATTTAGAGCTTGAATTTAGCTGCAGCTACAAACAGATCCCTGAGAAGCTTGCAGCAGGGTTATAAATATCACCCCAGTCTGAGTTCTGTTCCTCTGGGCTTTGGCGGGGAGTTCAGTGCAGAGGATTGGAGATGAGATTGAGGCGTGCCTTAACCGAGCCCCGACGCCTTCCCAGATGGCTCTGCAAGACCACGCCGTGCAACTATGAGTAAACACCGAAGCTGTTCATAGGCGGGTAAGGAAGTGCGTCCAAGAAAAATAAGTCAAGGAGGCCATTTTTTTCCTTTCCGAGGTGCTGCGAATCATGAAGGGAAACGTGAGCAACACCGTGCCTACTGCTGCACTGTCAGTCCTGATAGGTTCCCTGGGCCCCTGGGGCTTGGTGAAGAGTGAAAGGTTTGAAACAGGTGCCTTTCTTCAATCGCTTTTGCCGCAGATTCTCCCGGTGCCGGTGCAGCACTCCAGCGCTCCACGATCTGGGCCCGCTAAGTGCAGGGGCTTGGAATCATTAGCCCCGGGATCAATAGCGGGGCGGAGGGGGAGACCCTCCCGCTGCTCCGACAGGAACACAGATTGCATTTTCACGTCTTCATTTGCAGTCGTGCTGCTTGGTTTCAGTAACCGGCACCACAGGCTGGTGTGGATGTAACGAACGGCACATTACAAAGGAAGGAAGCCTTTCGGTGTGCGGTTGGGAAGAGGGACGGGAAAGACAGGGTTACGTTTTCCGTATTTGGAAACCGGCCATTGTGGGCTCAGCGGCAATCAGACGCTTGCCAGACCGGGAGACTGTCAGGATGCTCTTGGAATGAAAGGCGAGCTCGTCTGTAGCTGCACCTGCTGGTGCTGGATAAAGACCCGTGGACGAACGGGAACAAAAGCAACAAGATTGTGTTTTGCGTGTGCCGTGTCTGGATCCGGGCCTCTGCCAGGCCCTGACCCGGCTTCACAGTCATCCTCAGAAAAACAGGCAAAAATATGAAAAAACAACCCAATGAAATGTATCGTGCCCGTCTCTAAATGCATTTAGCTTTTCACCGTGAGCTCCGGAGTGGACATGTCTGCTTCGATAAGGCCCGCCCTCGTCTGGAGTCTTCCAGTCCGCTTGGGCCTGAGGCGAGTTCAGGGTTCATTCGGTATACAGCCCGGTGCCGTGACTCTACACGGCCCCTACTGGCTCTTCACAACCTCCGCACGTCCAGAAGTTCACAAACAAGCACAGGCTTATACACAGCTGTGATCCAACTTCGGGTGGTGAACAGAGGCGTTCTTCATGCCTCAGGAGGTAGGCCGTTGAGCAAGCTTCAAGTAACCTGCGTTTGGACTCTCCTATCACCCTGAGCAACGCGTGGAACAGAAAGTTATAGCTCATGACAACAGATTCAAAACACCGAAGTGAACGCAAGCCGACTGCACTGGGCTGAACTACAGCAAATCTCTCACGTCTACTGGAATGCAGCATGAAGAGGCTGACTGGTTATGTCTCCGAACCCTTCCTGCACAAACTAAGCAGACTCAAGGAAGGCCATTGAGAACCGAAGAGGTTTTGACCAGAGACATACAGACACATTCATAAATCCACACACACACAATTCAAGTTGCACTTGCAGGCTAACTGCAATCTCTAATGTTATCTGAGAAGATACTTTCAGCTCACTTCAGTTCAATTGATTTCAGCTGAGTTTTAGCCTAACTTAATTAGAAGAAGTCTATAAAAACATCAATAGTTGCAATGTAAGAATGATAATATGGATTATCCAATAAAAAGACTTTTGGAGTAATTCCTCACAATGTGAATCTCTGTGCTAAATCTGTAACATTGGGAAACAAACTGCTAAGTTACACTTCAAGTCTCTTGGAATGTTGCATTGTATTATTTTTATGCTTTGGTCTTATATTTTTACAATGCCATTGTTTTAAAATGATCAATAATGTATTATGTTTGACAAGAAAAACTGTTGTCCACTGCTAAGTTTTTAGAATGATCATTTAAAATATATAGTTTACTTTTGTTTTTGTTTTCTATATGCAATTCTTCCAAATATGGTCACAGCTGAAATGTTTTGTATGGTTATGATACTCTGAAATGTTTTGACAGACGTCCCGTCAACAAGCATGCAATGAATCCAGATTTGTTATGACCCACAAAATCACCTAGATAACATTAATATATGAACCTTGAATCACTCATGTACATCCTAATTTGCTATGCACACTATCAAGTCTTGTTTAACCTTTGCAAATCTTTGCTTTAAGCTTTACATCTGCATGTCTTTTTCCATTTGTTTAATCTCCAGATGAATTGCCATAGTCCTACTTTTGATTTGTTTGCATGAAGGTTATTCCTTAAATACATTATCTTCACTATTATGCACCAATGGCAAATATAAAAACCACCTTCCCCATGAATGCCCCCCCCCCCATCCTGCCTGCACCCCCATCCTGCTCGTACCCCTCAGTCCTACCCACAATCCCCGTCTTACCCACAATCCCCGTCCTGCCAGCGCTCGCCCCTCCCCCGCCCTATCCACAGCTCCGCCTTCTTACTAAAATAAACTACTTGAGCTATGAAAGCCTGTGGTAAAGTCACTGTCTATAAATCCAGCTGCAGCCATTATGTCTGAGCACTGCTGTGATTGAATCTTTGATGAATGCTCTTTAGAAAGCAACAATGGTCACTTCTGCCTGGGATTTTTAAGCTGTCAGTGTTTACACAGCAAGCCAGAGGTCTCTTTTGAGGGTTGACCACACACTGAGTCTCTTACAAGCAGTACTTCAAAATGTCTTCTGATATTGGTGCTCCATTTAAATAGATATTTGTGTATCTGTTAGATTAGCTGCCACAAATGATCTTTCTTAATCGCAAGATTTCGTGATGATTTTGGTGTGTTTGCCTCTGCGACTGTGTCTGTGAGGCTGGATTCATGCACTTCATTTACATTTGAAAAAAGATGTCTGTTCCATGCCAAACAGACTCCAGCAGAGGCATTAAATCAAGGCTCGTACACCCTGGCAATCCATTTCCCCTTTTCTAATACTTCAAAACATAATGAAAAAAATGTGCTTTATTATATTTCATTTGGATGTGAGTTATAAACCTGGTGTATCCTGTCAAATTCCAGGGATGGGACGACAACCATGAGAACCAAGATGGTTTTCCACAATAATGCATCATGTTACTAATGTTCACCTCATATATTTACACTCTGACACCCTGGAAAGAAAACGTCTGATGTTTTTTGGGTTTTTTTTTTTTTTTGTGAAATGATTTACTCTAAAATGCTCCTTAAACTACAGCCATGACACTAAACATTTCAGGATGTTTTGAACATCAAGGACATTATATGATTTTGATCTAGCCTCAAACATATGAACAAATTACAAGAAATGTTTGTCAACAGAGTATGTGATTTTATTTATCAGTAGCTGTACTGAGGCCTTTAGACTGAAATAACAAAAATGAAATATTAAAAACAACTGAAATGACGTTCGAGCAGAAAGGTGACTGCACTGCAGAAACTGACGATATGCTCCGCGACTGTACTTTGAGGTGCGAAACACAGAGCAACAAACAAACAAACAAACATAAGTGCTCCTAAGGCATTTCGTAATCTAAATGGAGAATCAATGCAAAAATGAACTGTGATGCCTAAATTTGTTTTGGATGAAAGAATCCATTGGAGTTAATTGAAATATGTTGCAGCTTGAGGCTAAGAGCGATAACAAGAAAACAATTGTGACACAGGACAAAGTGAACGTGTTTGGGAGAGAAGGAAGGATCCCCATTTTCCTTTGAATTAATCACTGTCTTTTTTTTGTAATTAATCTCTGTGTAATTTCAAGAGAAATTAGAGAAAAAGCCTTGTTTAAGAATACCAAAGATGTTTAGGATGTTCTGAGAGAGAGAGAGAGAGAAGGAGAGAGAGAGAAGGAGAGAGAGTCCGAGAAGGAGAGAGACAGAGAGAGAGAGAGAGAGAGAGAGAGAGAGAGAGAGGGAAGGAGAGAGAGGAGTGTGTGTGTGAGCGAGAGAGAGAGAGAGAGAGAGAGAGAGTGTGTGTGTGTGTGTGTGTGTGTGTGTGTGTGTGAGAGAGAGAGAGATAGAGAGAGAGAGAGAGAGAGAGACAGGAGGGAAGCCTGCCAGCTCTCATAACTTCCATTCCCTGATTAATTAGCTTGGATTTAAACATTCTGTGAAAGCAAGATACTGATAATGCAGGGAACACACAAAAGGCAGTTAGGAATTGTTCCTTCAGAGTGCCAAAGCCCAGACAAAACAGGACAAATAAAAACATGTTTCCCCTTTGTTGAATGCACAGGCACTAAATGTGTCATTACTTCTTTACTCTTGTCATGTAGTTGTATTAACAAGAAACAAACAAAGCCATTTGTACCCACTGAAGTCTCAGCGTCCCTGTCAAATCCACAGTCCATAGAGGACTGATCGTGTGTATTATCTCACAGCATACTTAGTACTGCCAATAGTATCGTGGCAGCCTCCAAAAAATATTTGGGATCGTTTGTTCAAAGCATGATCATTGTTCAGATTCTATTCATAGTGGTCATCTTGCTGATCAAAATTCTCTGTGGTTTCCCACACCTTTCATGCCATGTTCAACACCTACTGTCCAGAGCTTGAGTCACTCGCTGGTCCTTCACAGCTGTGCAGGGTTCTCACACCTTCTCCTCTCACCAGGACCGTAGCACGATCAATAGGCTTTTTTTGCCACAACCCCTTCTGTGACCTCAGTGAGAGCTGTTTTTTTTCATAAATAACCACAGCAGCTGGCACTACTGCTATAATTAAGAATTGATCAACTTGCGATGGTCACTAACCCCCCCCCCCCCCCCCCCCCCCCCCCCCCCACCCCCAGATGGAGAGGTACGCAAAGCAAGGAGAGAGAACATGAGGTCTTTTGGTGTACAAGTTCCAAAAAAGTGTGTGTGTGTGTGTGTGTGTGTGTGTGTGTGTGTGTGCGTGCGTGTGTGCGCGTGTGTGTGTGTGTATGTATGTCTTTGTGTGTGTGTGTGTGTGTGTGTGTGTGTGTGTGTGCGTGAGTGTGTGTGTGTGTGTGTTTGTGTGTGTGTGTGTGTGTGTGTGTGTGTGTGTGTGTGTGTGTGTGTGTGTGTCCGGAGGGAAGGTCCATTCTCCTTTACAAATTTGAGGATGTGGTTACTGTGTGTAGTCTGCCACATAAAATGAAAGATGCTTCCCTCCCCATCACTATTCTTTATTGTTTGCCTTCTGAATGTGGGCATCCATCTTCTTTGTTTTGCTCTCTTGAAAGCTGGTCTTTTGAAAGCTGGTCTGAGTCCATTTTGACCGAGAGCAGCTCTGTGCTGGAGCCACTGGTGGTGGTGGAGATATTAACCTGGCTCTTCATTAGAAATATCTGCCAAGCATGTCCGAGTGCAAGAGGTACCTGACAATCAACCTGAGAATCAAATGTAAAAGTCAGTGGGTGGATCATAAATCAAGACACATCCATCCCAGGCCTTTTGCTTCTCAGATTACTGTCCAGTAAAATGTCACTGCTCAAAACCTTTGCATCAATCATTCTGTGCTGCTAAATTAAATCATTTCACTCTTTTTGTCTGGACTGAATACTCAAGCATGGAAAGTGATCACCTTTCCCAGTCTCATAGAGATCTTCATCACTTCAATATCTGTGGTTCACATCTAAAAGCCAGAGCCGACTTTCAGCTTGACTACGCAAAGATCAGTGGATTGATTTATTTATTTAACCTTTAGCTGACCAGTCAAGTCATTAAGAAGATATTCGTATTTTCAAAGGTGGCCTGGTAAAGTGTGGAAGCTTCATGTCTTTCCACTAAAGGAAAGGAAATTTCAAAGAAGGATAAAATAATCAACAGCAAAGCAACAAACAAACTAAAAATGAATTATGATTAAATCCTCCATAAAGCCTTACTTTGAAAGATAATCCTTGAAAAACCATTAGGAACATGAAATTATAAACTTTTTGAAAGGCAAGAATTTGATTTTCCTAACCTATTTGAGAGTATTATGCTGCTCGCGTGAGTTTCAACAATTGAAATGTGATTAATAATAGAGTGAATAGAATTAACCTCCTTTCCCGACTCAAATTCAAGTGACTGTGTTGCAGGGAAACGTGTGAAAACTCTGGAACCGGCTAAGCAGAACCTACCGCTGCTTGAAGAAACCCCACAGAAGCTGTGAGGACGTGGAGAAGATCTTCTCCCCAACAACAGCCGAGGGGAACGCAGGGATTGTTATCAGAAATAATGAACCGGTGGGCTTGTGAAAGGAAGTGGTGGCGGCATCATTAGGGTGGAGATGCAGAGGTAAGAGAGAAGTCTACAGCCTCATTAAAGAGAGGGCAGAACCGCCTGGAGGTTTTCCTTCTCTGAGTGGAGCAAGAGCACACACCTCCGGTACCTGGCATTCATCAGCTAGGGCCGACTGAAAGCAGACAGCTGGGAGCCCCCTTCGTGGCGGTACCTCCTGAAGACCTCCTTTCCTGAGTCATTCGGGTATGGGGAGTACATTGCATTTGCAGCATATTTGTACAAATATGAAATTTTTAAAATTTTTTGCATAATGTGTATAATGCTGTGCATATGCTGTCACGTTGATAGATATGTTTTTGCATCATGTACTGTATACCATCCTAAAAAGCTTCTCATGGTATAAGTAGTCTGGGTGCATCAAAACATCATCCCTTAGTGTTAAGGTATTTCCACTCACAGCAGATTTATAAACTACAAACTGCAAATCGCGATTCTTTTTTGAAACCCAATTTTGTAGGAAATGGGAAATTATCAGAAAATAGAAAATAATAATGAATTTCATCGTAACAGAAATTAGAGTTACATCTATCTGGGAATCGTATGCTGGTGGACGGGGCAGGATAATAACTGTGGTCTCGCTCTCAAGTTCCTCTGCAGAGTGGAGATGAATAGCAGCTCTACTGTTGCTCCAGATATGTGAAGCCAATACTGCAGTGAACAGAACCGGCGTGTGTCCTGCACGGACCGCCTGCTCCCTCTTCTTCATCTGTTTTCCTGTGTACCGTCCCTGCTGGTACCGTCAGGTGCTGCTTTGTCCACAGGCAACAGGGCGAAATGACTGCGTGAGCTGCAGTGTAAATGCAAGTGTTTACGTGCTCAGATCTTCAATGCGCCGTCGTTCGCAGAGATCTCGCCTATGACAACCGGCAATTATTCAAATCATTTAGAGTCATTTCACGTTCTCTGTGTGCAAATGTTGTTTATTGCTTGATTTGCAGATATGCGTTATAGAACTTTTTCATTTTCAAGAGAGTATGAGGTTTTGAGTCTAGAGGCTAAAGCAACATAAGGGAGAATGAAATAATTGCTTATTACCTGCGTAGCCGAATGGCGTTACAAGCCGTTTCTCGGAAAACAGCAGTGACGATGTCGAATTGCCATGTGCCGATGCTCTACATTTGCAACCTCAAATACCCCAAAGCTAACGTGTTTTTGTACAGTTGAGTTCATGTGATGAATTCCATCCATTTTGCTCCAACAAAGTTCATTCACCCTAGTGAGGGAGCAGATTCCAGCAGAACACGCCCAGTCACACCTACTGTAGCGGTATAATGTCAGCTTCTCCAATCTGCTAGCAAACAATTATTAGACACACTGCAATGACTCAGCAGTCTGGTTGAATCTGAAGATTCAATTTTACCATTAATCTCTGACATAGAGAATAACAGCCACAATATTCTGTACTCAGATATAGAGACCTGTATATCTATTCTGGTAATCATTTAGCTAAGACTAATTATTAAGAGTAGAAAGAATGTCAATCAAAAACATATTAGTGCAGCCAGAGGCGGTTTTTGCATAGAGGCGTGGCTAGGCAACTGCAATGGGCCCCTCCCACTGCAACCCACTGTAGGGGCCCCCTGATTAGCTGACTTATTTCTCGCATATTAATGTTGATGGGCCCCCTAGTTAATTCGCCTTGAGCCCCCAAATTGCTAAGTCCGCCACTGATTGCAGCTTCTAAGAATGAGAATTTCCTACTAGTATTTATTTATCCATTTCACGTCATAATCTGCTGATTTCAGCAAGCACACAGGTATTTCTGTACACCAGGTAGATAAGTTCATCTCTATCCCTTTCTTCTCATCCATTCCAGGAGATTGGGAGTTTCTAAATAAATCCTCACGCATGTGACGAACCTTGAGCTCTGGGAGCTATAAAATCACCTTTCAAAAAAAAAACAAACAAACAAACAGTCTGTCCCTGCGATGCGTAGCGGAGTGTGGAACCAGAGCAGTAACAGGAACCCGCAGGAACCTCCGGTACTCCGTCTAATTTGGGCCCGCTCGCCACACGTGCAGGGCAGGAGCTCGGCGTCATGGGTCTCCGCACCACTGTGGGGTAGCGGTGGAGATGAAGACGTATTGCTATCCTGCATGAATCACATCTGCCTGATGCTTCTAGCTGAGGCACAGAAGCACCGTCTTCCTGTCGGGCGCCAGGACGGTCTGAACGTTTTGTTCAAGGATCTGTTTTTCCCAGATTTAATTGCTATATTGCGTTCGACTATCGCTCTGATTAAACCTTGAACGCTAAAGAAAATCAGGGCTTAAGAACTATTTAGGGTTTTAAGGAGATGTGTGAACAGTGTGACTGTTCATCCCTACTGAAGGCCTAACAGCGCAAAGACACTATTACAGTGAGAATCTTTTGTTTCACTTTCAGAGACGAAAAAACTTAACTGTGTGTGAAGCCTTATAGTAGATGGTGGCTTTCAGCCTCACTGCAGAAGATTCCCTTGAGAGTTTTCTTTGTTGGGATTACCACAAGGCCATTTCTGTGTCAGCTATTTCCTAATGTGTCTGCTCGCCTCTGGCTGCCGTGGGGGAGCAGAAGCTGAACTGGGTGGCAGGTGCATATCGCAGCACTGCTGGAGATGCCAGCGAGGCCTGTCTCCTGAGCAGAGGGGCCAGGCTACGGAAGACTGGCCAACAAGGGCTGTCAGGCACACAGAGCTGTCAATGCCAGCCAGCCGGACCCTGGAAGGCCCACCCAGACACATGCCCGAGAGACTGAGGAGGTGTTTATGGAGACCCTCCATTCTGTATGAAGCCGTGGGTCGGAGGGGAAATCCACATGACCGTTTGCTGGTTTCAGTCAAGGCAATAGCGTTTATTGATATTCTGATTCTTCCTGCGGTTACAATTTTATGAGGGTTAGCAGTGTAGCGCTATTCTCCTAATACAATTTGTAGAGACATCCAAAAATCAACAAGAGATATCGTTTTTGAAAAAATAGGTTTGAAATAGGTTACAGTGTCTGCCTGGAGCATAAAATAATCACACTCACAGTTATTATTCAAACCCATAACTCTGAAAGAGAAAGTTTCAAACCCAAATGTTGATACAAGGAATGAGAAAGTCCTACATAATATCCAGAAGGACAGGGTGTATCAACGTGACCACAGTGCCTCAGGAAAATGACCGCAGCAGCTCACACTGTGACATGTTGATAAGAGGAGAATTGTGCAGAGCTCACTGACCTGCGTGGGTGAAGAGAGTCCCTGCTGTTTACATGGCCCCTTGTTTTTCAGATTCTCTAAGGAATCTCACAAAACTGTGAGGCACTGATAGGTGGAGTCTGGTATCTAGGTATCTAATCCAGCACCTTCCAAATGGACTGGAGCAAATGTAGTGTGAAACCCATCTGCCTGTTTTCAGTCACAAATCTTCTTGGCAGCTATGTGTAAGTCGTTATACTGCCCCCTGTTGTATGGAAGTGAAAATGTTCATGGGGGATAAAAGGGAGAAGATCAAATGTAATTCCATGACCTAACATGGAAGTGCTGTTCAATAGGCGGAAATAAATAAATCCGATGTGAGATCACATGACCACAAACCGTGAGTGATTCCTTCATGTATACACTTAGAAAGAAATCATCTAGATCATAGCATGAAGAACACATTTGAGCTATTCATCAGCTGCGCTTGGAAATAACATTGCTCATGTGAAAGCATCATACATTACTCCTACTCTCCTGCCCTAAGATTCAAAAATATCTTGCCACCAAAACTAAAAAGATCCCAGATGTTCTATCATTTTCTTAATCTGCAAGAAGGAAGATGTAATCAGTAGTCATGAACATGTAATGAAATTTGCCAGATAAGAAAGATACCAGTCTGTCAGTCATCTGTGGATTAAGGAGCAATGTTGTAAAATTTCACTTATTCTCATATAAGATTAAAACAGTCATAATATGAAAAGGTTCACAGTGTTTATTAGACTGTGACTTTATTTTCATGAACAGTGATTGTATCTTCATGTTTAAGACGAGTCTCTGCAAATTAAACTGCTCCAATAGGAAACAACTCACCACTAGAGGTTTGAGTGTTTGAGTGAGAGATATTTTCCATCTTTCTCTAATCAGTTCCTGGTCTTTAAAGATATATCAATTTTAAACGGTTCTATATACCTATGTTACAATCTCCAGAGCATCTTACAGGAAGTAATAATGAAAGGATCAAAGCTACTTTCACACTGACCCTTGTGCTTTGTGATTTCAGAAACATAATCACTTTAAAAAAAAACAGACTCACGTTTTGTCTCAAACTTCTTTTATTTTATACTGCATCTTTTTAGATTTTATTTTCAATATTTACATGTCGTTAACTCACATAGTGACAAGCACATTCTGGCCATGAAAGGAATAAAACAATACTGACATATCACAATCCAACCCAGTGTCATCATGTTGTTGTAAACACTTCTCTTCTGACAACATTTTGTCTATTTTGATTCAAAGCAATGGTCTCAACAGACTTCCGTTTGTTGTTTGAATACTGTGCCATACCAGGTCAACTCCGCAGTCTTAGAAACACATCATCGGAATGACACAAAACAGAACACGATGCAGAGAGCTATTTGCCATGAAGATCTCCAAAAGCCAAACATACAGCACACAACTTAATTACAGTGTTGGTCATATCAAGAGGAGTATTCACGAACATAAAATGGACATATCACCACTGCATCCGCTGGTGATAGGCTTTATAGTCACTATAAAACATAAAAAGTGTTTAGACAAAAACACACAGGAACATTTAAAAAAATAAACAAAATGAACACATAACATTGTTCAAATGTGTCCAAATTAAGTCCCTTTGTTGTTTTTAATGCAAAACAAATACAAGTTCAGTGTATCTGCTTGGTCACTACAGCACAAGGGCTTTTCATAAGAATGATTGTGTTGTGCTATTTCTGACTGTGCTCCACGGAGTGCCAGCTCTCTCTCCAAACCACCATCATGGGAAGCTAATTGTAAAGCACAAATGTCAGGTATGACTCATGCATGGCTAGTGCACTGAAACTGTAAGTGTCTAATCTTAGCTTTGAACACTTCAGTGGACACGGTGGAAACGCATTTGCTGAAGTCTCCTTTTTGCAGCAACATCAACGGAGCTCAGATGTGAATCACAGGCCCTCAGAGATCTGTAGAGGCTCAACGCTTTGAATCATGCATCCTCCTCTAAAAAGACCGGACGTTGAAGGGTCACAGCAAACCATCTGGGCATTCTGCTATTCACCTAGCAAGTCGTGACATGGTGGCATCTGGTGAGTTATGGAGTAGGGGGATAAACTCCATCAGCTAGTGTTTGTCCATGTAGGGTTGATAGTCTTGGGTTCAGATACCAGATGACCCATTTTTCAGCTTGTACGGATATTTTGAACCAATACCCTTTAAGTGGACATGCAGGCATTTTCTAAACCTAAATAGCTACATTTTGCTTTCCGCATGTATGTCACAGTTCCTTTCAGCAGGCAGGTTTAGTTTGATTAGGTTGGCGTGTGGTGGAGGTTAACAATACCAGCTGGCATGCATGACCAAGCCCATGAGTGCAAAGGAAGTTGTTTTCTATGTATTGCACATGTCAAACTATTTCAAACTAGACCACTTACCAATATACTGTAATTAAGATAAGGACATAGTTTCAACGGATTGGATTGATATGAAGCTCCATCATCATGCATAATAATTTGTCCTAGTTGGATGCCGCTGTTTTCAGACTAGATCTATATGTCTTTAGCACCTTGGGACCTTAACTGGTTACCTGTCAGTGTAGCTCTGCATGCACTGGGTCGTTTTATGTAGATAAAAGGCAGGGCTTCCCAGCATGCACTGTGTTTTGTCAGTTTGGTGAGGACAGATTCTCGAGACGCTGGAAGGCTGACTGAGACTACCATAGGCCATCGTGTACTTATTTTAGAAGTGTCTTAGAATTCTCCTTCGGAGACCGCAAGCTTGACAGTATAGCAAAAATATCTGGCACGGATGTGAAAATAAAAAGTGCAAGCTGAAATAATTTTTCGCCGAAGTATGTTTACATTGGAGAGGTTGGCGCACATCTTTCATAACGATTAATCATATAGTTTTCGGTGTGTTTCATATGGTCATTCACTGTGTATGTTCACTATCGAAGTGCTGTATACATGATACAGACTGCTGTCTTTTACAGACTGCTGTCTTTTTATATAGAATCAAGCTCAGGGTGAAATGCGGTGCTGCCTTGAATAGAAACCACTGGTACCAACTCTCTCATTTGGGAGACGAGACATTTTTGTCTTGTGAATCAAACTGCAAAATTTATTACGAGGTAGAATGTATTACATATTACAACATGTTTCTCCTTGGCCCTTAGTGCAACCAAATCTCGTTAAGTTCCATGTTGGAACCACAGTATCCAGATATCAGAGCTCAATCCTTTACAGCTAGAGCTTGCGAACCTTGCATTTGGTGGCTATCGTCATCACTTTGTTTACCACAGAGCTGAAGCAACCGATCAATGTAATTCTTGCAGTTCTGACTGAAACGGGAACGCTGGACGAGGTTCGGAGCATCTGTCGGCATGTTGAAGTTCAGCACATGCTACCTTCTTTACACACCAAAGTCAGTAGGTTGGTTCTGCTGTGGGAAAGCCAGGCCCAGACCACTGCCTCCACCTTACACTCATTTACATGCTCCATTGCAGCCTTGCCTGGAGCCATGCAATACATTATTAAGCAATTCAATCAGATGTTTTATGACCTGAAAATAAAACCCATTTTAACTAGACCACGCTGAGAAAGTGGTAACGTCATCTATATAGATACATATCACTCCATTCTTCCTTGAGTGAATGTAAGCATTGTCAAATTAAATCATCCACAAATGTGGATTCTTAAGAAACATC
This sequence comes from Brachyhypopomus gauderio, assembly GCF_052324685.1. Taxonomy (NCBI): domain Eukaryota; kingdom Metazoa; phylum Chordata; class Actinopteri; order Gymnotiformes; family Hypopomidae; genus Brachyhypopomus; species Brachyhypopomus gauderio. The sequence continues at coordinate 15,908,799 of NC_135219.1, read as the reverse complement.
TCACAATGGAATGTGAATGTGTCTCCATGCCAGTCCACATACCTGCTTCTTTCTATTCTCAGAGTTGCTGGAGCAGGAACCGCACTGACAGAAGCTGAAGGTATCCTGACGAGATCAGGCAAGAGACGTTCCCACATAGGTGGGGGATTGCATGTTTTATCCCTTTTTTTTGTTTACTGTTGTTGTTCTGGTGGTCAGGTTTCCAAGCACCGATGCTTCTTCCCAGTCTTTCTCAAGAACGGGCAGGCATCCTATGGACGGGAGAGTGAAAATCCCAGTGCTTTGGGCTTTGATCAGAGTGAGGGGAAGCAGAATACAAAAGATGATGCACAAGCCTTAAATGCGGGGGAAGGGCGCAGAAACCATCAGAGGCTGTTTTCTTATGGAGCTGTGTTTCTTTTGAGAAGAAATAGTGGATTTCAAACCCCCTCAAGGGTGCACAGCCAAGCACGATGTTTATCTCTCCCCTTCTCTAGCCCACAGTTTAAAACCATAGTGAATCAGGTTTCAGTATTTGAGCTTCTGTTACCCTTTAGGAGAGTAAACACATAAGAGGATTTGACTTTTCATGCCTCAGTCAGTATTGTTCAGGATTGTTTTTGAAATTGAACAGGGAGACAGTACACCGTCTTAGAACAGCGGTGAACTATTCTGGGGGCTTTGGATATGCAGCAGGGCTATTTCGGAGCCCTAGACAGTGGAGATGCACTTAACGAAGTAAATTTAAAAAAAGGGGTCGTGAATCTCTTCTGGTTTGAAACGGAGGTTGGCTGTAGATGGTAATAACAAATCCAAGGACACTTGGGTTGCCTTTCAGTCCTCATGGCGTGTCCTTATTGAATGGTTTGCCACTGGATTTGCTTAATTGGATGTCTTGTTTCACCATGCGATTTCCGTTTGCTTGAAATGCAGTAACTTCAGCAACTATGCAAAATGTCCAAGCTGCATTTGCACAAGCGTCCCACTCAATCATGTGCAACTTTGATGATGAAGAGTCCCCCAGCTCTCCCATATGTCCTCTCTGGCTTCATCCCTCTCTCTCTCTCTCTCTCTCTCTAAACAGGGATGAAAGAAAGTCCAAGGGGAGGAATATGCGCGTAAGGGGAAATAAGCCTTAGGTTCAGAGGCAGTGCTGCGATCTGAAAGGGTTTTCCGGTCTTTTAAGGACTCTGCTATATGTGACCTGGTTTGGAGAGGTAGGCGATGAGAGCCACCACAACGCCCACATACACTCCCGTCCCGATGGTGATGGAGAGGGCGGCGAGGAAGAGGGCTCTTCGGGAGGCCATGCTAGCCAGCGGAAAGTCCCCCTTTGTCACGGCTTTGCTGGTCTACGAGAAAGGAAGAGAGGAAAGAGGCGGTGAAGCAGGTAGGATCAAAGGGCTACACTGACCGGATTGCCTGGTTGTGTGATAAGGTGAATTTGCAAGAACTGTCTTTTGCTTTAGTGATGATGCAGTGGAGAATGTAAGATGTTCAAATAAGACATTTGTTCAGTTATGTCTCTGCCAGAGACAGAGAAAACCCCAAATGGCAAGAGATTAATTACTTATTTGTTTTGGGGGTTTTATATGTATATATGTGCTTTGATATCTGACACACTCAAACGATTCGCTTTGATTCCTTTACAGCAGAGAAATTTACACATTTCTAAGTGAGAAGCAAAATTATTACAGCATCACTTATTAGCAATGGGTAAAGATTAATAGAACAGTAAAACAGAACAACGACTTATGTTTTATTATTAATGCTTGTTACCGAATAGGGCATGAGGTTTAGAGTAAGTTAATCCATATATGTCTTAAATAAATAATACTTTGAATTTATCAATTAGCACATAAGTGCTTGTGCTCTGATTAAGCTTTAAGTTAATAAGTGTTATTTTATATTTCAGTGTACATCATTAGGCTATTGTATTATACAGTATATGGGCTGTATAAAATATAACTGAACTGTAGATTTAAAGTTCAGATTTAACATTTAAATTTCATTATGTGCTATTTATATTTGTACTTGTATTGGCTTTTACAACATTTTATGTAAGATATTTGACCAATCCTTATTCTGTATCCAACTATCTGTTTGTTATAAACTATGTTCATGAAATTTTTCATTCTTTTGTACTTGGATGTGACACAAAACTCACTTCAGCAGTTGACAGAGTTGACTTTACTATTTGCTAACTAAGGTCCCCTGGTGAGAAACTTGGATTCACTGACTGTAAATGTAATTCCCTTTGTCACGGTGCTTTTGCTTACGACTGGGCTCAACACCACCAGGCTGCTCCACTCAACTCTCAACCGAACCCACTCCGAGGTTCGGAGCACAGGGCCTCAGGCCTCAGCCACACGACGTGGCGGGATCGCGAGCCATCTTCACAGCACCGGCTTTTCGTTCGCAAACAACCTCGTTTGTCACACGCATGGCTCGTTTCTACGTGTTGAAAAGCGGGTTTGTGAGTAGGAAACCCGGCAGTAAACACAAGAACGCGAAAGCAAACAAGCGGAAAGCACGCGTTTAGTTTCCATGCCAACAAGAAGCGCACTAAAGCAATGTTAAGACGTCATTGTTTTTAATTCTGAGGAATTTGCAGTAGGGCGACAATTCAGAGCTAAAAACATCTTTAAAATGACACTCCACGTTGTAGGAAATTTCACGAAAATAAACACTCTTAATATGGCCGTCGTCAGCTTCATCTAATAATTCAATTACCTGAACGCTGTGTGGGAAAGAATATGCACATGAGACTGCGACTCAGAGGAGAAGCTTTGTTCCAATTTAATTTCGTTCATAGCTTCATCTATTTAGAATCTTGTAATTCTTTAATCAATCCATACCAACGTTCCAGATTAATACTAAAGTGATGGTAGGTCACTTGACCCCACTAGGTCTGACTGGGTAAATGAACTCTGTGTCAAAGTACTGCTATTGCCTGTGAATCAAGGTAGATGTTAATGCATTACACTGCTGCTTTACATTGCAAATCCTTGAATAAACGTAGGTTCTTGCATAAATAGTTTAAACGTGTATATACAATGAACAAAATCAAAATAAATGGAACTCAATTAACCTAGTGCGTGTTTAAGAGCACCCTGTATCTTTTTACAAATTAATGGGAGTAAAGAAATGTTTTGTGTGTGTCTGTGTGTGTGTGTGTGTGTGTGCTATTCACACAGCAGCAGGGTGGGTGCTGTCGGTCACACGGGCTCCAGGCGTGGGAGGCTCAGTGCCCTCTGTCACTGCGTCCAACCCCCTAATCCCAGGAAAACACTATCGATTTTCACTCCTTCGCATGGCGCCTGTCAGTAATGTGCTGTCTGGCCACCAGTCAGACTCCTCCAATCTCCAACTTATCATGTAAACATGTATTGTCAGTTTTGTTCCATCAACACTCACATTCTCTGTGAGAGATGTGCTTGTTGAAGTAACCCACTTCTACACTTACACACTTACACACACACACACACACACACACACATACCCACCTAATTTCATAACACTCTGGACAAAGAACATTGTTAAGACTGCTGTAATGAATGTTAAGATTGCTGCTGCAGATATCACACTGATGTGAGTCATGTACACACTCTTAATGTGAAAGTCATCTTTTTCTCCCCAGAAGGCAAGGCCATCAGAGAGACACAGATAGAAGCAGGTGTGGAGAGGGAGGGGCTAGAATCACGGAGTGGGCGTGCCTTCTATTTAACATTCCGCCGGGCTCTGCTTCTAAGGCGAGAGCATCTATCCAGAGCGTTCTCTTAGGAAGGTGGCTCATGTCAGCTGAGACGTAATAAAGCCCTATCTCCACCAACTCCTTTCTACCCATGGATCTTCCGGAAGACAGACAATGATAGACAGCCGCTCTCCAAACACCACCGCCATTATCGTAATTACTCTAAGATAAATTAAATTAGCCTCTGACAAGATAATGTACTCTTTGACTCCACTCGCCGTGCCTCAGATGGCATATAAAAGTGATAAAAAATGCAACAGGAAAACTGTAAAGGTCTGCTTGGAAAACAAATTCCGTATAAATGGAAGCTCCAACGTTAGCGTGCGGATAAGGACGAAACCTGTCAGGCTAACTCGAGCCTTGGATTGCCGTTTTTGATGTGGAAGGTGGAAATGCTCATCGTGTTTTAATGGCTCCGGCGAAGCTGTTTGTGTTTGGCCTAGCGTAATGTGAAGTAGTCTGTCTCTAACAGAGGGGCTGATTCAGGCTTTCAAGAGGTTTAACTACAATAGGGTAAAGTCTCTTTAACATCTGCGTAGAGCAAATGATTCACACCACACATTCGGGAATGAAATAAAGGGTAAAATAGCTCGTATATTGACAGTGCTAAGATAGACGCTCCCCTACAGCCAAGACTTGCATCGGAACAGGAGACGTGGCTCTCGCATGTATCTTGCATACCCCCTGGTCTTAGCCATATGCAGGTAACCATAGCAGCATGCAAGATGGTGACAGAGACAAGGTGGTGAGCGATATCCTGTGGCCAGTGTACGCGTTTCTGCCCATGCAGGGTGTTATCAGTATTTGGAGAGTAGTGTTACACTGACATATTAAATCATTTATGGAAACCTGTAAACAACATGCGGTGCCTTTTCAAGAAGAATTTGTATATCACCTTATTTATTTTCTTTTTACAACATGGCGGCTTTTCTCTTCAGTTCCTGCCTAAGTCGTTCATATTTGCACTCCTCATGGTACATCGTTCGTCATAACTTATTAAACACGGGGCTGCCGTTTCGCTGATGAATTGCGCCCGTCCCGACCCGTCAGCAGATTTGTCAGAAGAGCGGAGCTTTGCGGTGCACACACACGCGCGGTGTGTGGTGAAGATGTCGGTGTGCTGCTGCGGCACACATCTGCCACACCGCCCGCCCGCCCACGCCACATTCCTCATTCACGCTTGTGTTCTCCAGTCCAGCGCCGGTCCGGCCCGGAGCGGGGGGTGGGGGGGGGCGGTTGGACCGGGTTGACTACGTACCCCCTGAGAGAAGTAGAAGGCAGCGATGCCCAGAGGCCAGAAGCAGCAGAGCATGGAGAAGATGGCCAGGCCCAGGTGATCGCGGGGTGGGATAACGATGAAGTTGTCCTCGCTCTCGCTCTCGCTGGAGCAGTCCGTCTGCGGGGGGAAGCAAGACGCTTATCCACCATGATGTATGCCACCGCACACACACTTCACACACACACACACACACTGTGATGCACACACACAGCAAGCTGAATACCATCATTTCTGCCCCAGATTCTTATATAAGACGTTTCCCTGGTTACTGACATGATGCTTAGATCCATTGCATTTATGCATATATATATTCATAGTACATACCACTTCACACAGTAGTTAATGTAATACTGTACTGCATTAGATATACAGTAAGTGTATACACTCACCGACCACTTTATTAGATACACCTGTCCAACTGCTCATTAATGCAAATGTCAAATCAACCAATCACATGGCAGCAACTCAATGCATTTAGGCATGTAGACATGGCCAAGACGATCTACTGCAGTTCAAACTGAGCATCAGAATGGGGAAGAAAGGTGATTTAAGTGACTTTGAATGTGGCATGCTTGTTGGTGCTAGACGGGCTGGTCTGAGTATTTCAGAAAATGATGATCTACTGGGATTTTCACGCACAACCATCTCTAGGGTTTACAGAGAAAGGTCTGAAAAAGAGAAAATATCCAGTGAGCAGCAGTTCTGTGGGCACAAATGCCTTGTTGATGCCAGAGGTCAGAGGAGAATGGCCAGACTGATTTGAGCTGATAGAACAGCAACAGTAACTCAAATATCCAGTCGTTACAACCGAGACATGCAGAAGAGCATCTCTGAACACACATCACGTTGAACCTTGAGGTGGATGAGCTACAGCAACCGAAGACCACACCGGGTGCCACTACTGTCAGATAAGAACAGGAAACTGAGGCTAAAATTCACACAGGTTCACCAAAATTGGACAATAGAAGATTGGAAAATCGTTGCCTGGTCTGAGTCTCGATTTCTGCTGCGACATACGGATGGTAGGGTCAGAATTTGGCGTAAACAAGATGAAAGCATGGATCCATCCTGCCTTGTATCAACGGTTCAGGCTGGTGGTGGTGGTGCAATAGTGTGGGGGATATTGTCCTGGCACAATTAGTACTAATTGGGCCAATTAGTACCAATTGAGCATCGTGTCAACACCACAGCTTACCTGAGTATTGTTGCTGACCATGTCCATCCCTTTATGACCACAGTGTACCCATCATCTGATGGCTACTTCCAGCAGGATAACACAGCATGTCATAAAGTGCAAATCATAAACACGATAATGAGTTCACTACTCGAATGGCCTCCACAGTCAACAGATCTCAATCAATTAGAGCACATTTGGGATGTGGTGGAACGGGAATATATATATACACCTATATACATGCCTTGCTAGTACCGGGTTGGACGCCGTTATATATATATATATATATATATATATATATATATATATATATATATATATATATATATATATACAGTTAAGGTCAAAATTATTAGCCCCCTAGGAACTTTTAACTATTCCCCTAAAATACTGGCAATTCTTTGCAATATACATAAAATTTCATATAGTAAATTATTAATCCAGGATTCATCCATGGTCCACTTTGGAATGTAAAATAAATATTAAATATTTCTATGTGAAACAAATTGGTGAAAACTGAGATGGTCAAAATTAATAGCCCCCATGTGATTTTGATTTTCAAAGCCAATTAACTGGGTTTCAAACCACACCTGACCAATAAATTAGGTTTGAAAACATACCTGAGCAATCAGTTAGCACTGAACCTTATTTAAGTGACTCCAAGAAGCAGAGTTAGTATTACTTGACTGCTTGAATGAAAGGGATACTCTAGGGTTGCTCTATAATTGTTATAGGAAGCAATATCATCATGCCAAAAAGAAGAGAAATCAGTCTGGACCTCAGACAGAAGGTAGTGGACCTTCATTTTCAGGGGGAAGGATATACTGCCATTTCCAAGCGTTTCTTGGTTTCTAGAACAGTTGTGCGTTGCATCATCGCAAAGCACAAAGAAACAAAGTCTGTTAAAAATAAACATGGCCGTGGTCGAAAACGCAAGATTTCTAATACTTTGCAGCAAAAAATAATCAGAGATGTCAACAAGAATCCCCGGACCTCTGCAAAGATGATTGTTGCTGAACTTGCTTCTTTTGGACTTGATGTTTCACGCAAGACTGTTGTGAGGGCTCTTCATCGTGGTGGACTTCATGATCATTGTCCAAGAAAAACCTCATTGCTCTCACAGCGGCACATCAAAGCCAGACTGAACTTTGCCAGAGACAATCTGAAACATAAGGGTGAGTATTGGAAGTCTGTCCTTTGGTCTGATGAAGCCAAACTTGAGCTGTTTGGGCATATGGATGCTGCTTTTGTTGGGCGTAGGAAGGGCGAGGCCTTCAACCCTATAAATACTGTCCCCACAGTGAAACATGCTGGTGGAAGCATAATGCTGTGGGGCTGTTTTGGTGCTTCAGGGACAGGAAACCTTGTTCGGCTGCATGGGACCATGAAAAAAGAGGATTATGTGGAAATTTTGAAGAACAACATCAGGTCATCTGCTGCTAGTCTAGGGTTAGGTCGTCGCTGGGTCTTCCAACAAGACAATGACCCAAATCACACATCGAAGTTGGTCAAAACCTTTTTGAAAGACAACAAAATCAACGTTCTGGAGTGGCCCTCTCAGAGCCCTGATCTCAATCCTATTGAGAATCTGTGGAGGGAGCTCAAGGTTCGGGTCCATGCTCGGAGACCAAGCAATTTGCATGACCTTGAAAAAATTGCCAAGGAAGAATGGCTAAAATCACTCAGGAGACATGTGCCAACTTGGTTAGAAATAACCAGAAAAGATTGTTGTCAGTTTTGAATCACAAAGGCTACACTATTGACTATTAGTTGTCAGAGGGCTAATAATTTTGACCACTGCATTTTTTGCTTTTTTCTTGTTTCAGTGAAGCAAACCAATAAAAATGTTTATTTGACTTATTTATTTTATTTGGCAGATGTTGTCTTTGTTCTTGTGGACACATGTCACGTTGTGAGGGGGCCCCCTGCCGGTCGCCCCCGGTTACAGCGGCAGCGGTCCTGTTTTTGGTCACGTGATGTTCGTCCCTCAGGTGGGCGGGACCCGTGATCCGTCTCACCTGAGGGTCGTTTGTTCGTCTATATATGTCTTGTCTTTGTACCAGTTGACTGCTGGTTATTATTTCCTACATTTGGAACAATGCACGGGTTTTTGGTTTGCACACTTTCTATTAAACCATCCTCTTTCCCTGAGACTTGACGTGATCGCTTCCTTTTTGAGTTGCTCACCCTGCCCGTCACAACACACAGAAACTATAAAGACTCAAGGTTATGGCCCATGTCATTGGAAGGATAAGGGTTTTATATGATTTCATAAGGGGGCTAATAATTTTGACCTTAACTGTGTGTATATATATATATATATATATATATATATACACACATAAATCCTGAATGTTTTCAACATCTTCTCTGGGTGAAGACCTTGTCTTCATTTCCACTGATTCACAGGAGAGCCTAAAGATAATCACATTCTGGAGAATGTGCAGATCAACAACAGTGATGTTTTGTTCCAGTACACAGAGAATCACTCTCAGTAGGCAAAGCAATAAGCTGCAGTCATCCCTGTTGAAGGGAGGATTTTGTAGTCCCAGCTTTATCTGGAAAGACAAGACCTCTGTCTACAATAACACGCAATATTAGATTGGATGTCATAGGAGGAGGGAGGAGAGAGTCCATTCGTTCACAGGTTGTCAGGTTTAATGTCAGTGTATTTTCTTTCCCGCTGGTGCAGGGCATGGTGGGGGTGTAATTGTTCTCAGTCCTTGTCTTTTGCATTCGGTTGTCAGATATGTTTTCCAGCACCAGATATCATTTAGCAATTCTCCATAATTAATGCTAAACAAATGTCTGTGAGCTCACACCCCTGTGAGCACACTACCTGGCACTTCTGTCTCCAAATCTCCCCGGCCTGCTCTTACGTACACACCTGCTGTTGTGTAAGAGCATATAAATATTTCATCAGGAATGTGTTAGTCAGTTTCCCTTCTAGAGTGCGCTGGAAGTTTAGTTGGATCCTGGAGTTGGGATACTGATCTAATGCTGTAAGAAGAGTCTTTCCACAGCAGCTATGTGCTCTCTTTTCATTAAACAGACTTTGAATAGAAGTTCCTTTTGTCACTTTTGAATGCACGTACTGAAAATACGAACACTGTGATTAATATTAATATTGAGATTAATAATAATTGTCTCCATACAATTAATATAGTGATGTTGCCTGATGCTGCAATGTCAACAACAACAAAGGAAAGGCCCCCCCTCCTGCCACCACTCAGCCTAGAAACTAGGCCCTCACACAACGAAACCGGTCCCAGCCTGGATCCTTCAAAGAAGCAGGTCCATAGCAGCTTCATGTCACAGCAGTGCCCACCGCACACACAAAACAGGCTCAGCTACAAGTGACAACACGGAGCTCAGGTGCCATTGTTTGAACTGCCCGTCCACTTACGCATTATTCCAAGTCTTCTAACATGACAGAACCCGCAAGCATAAACAGGGCCCTGTGTCCGTTGTCATTTCCCACAGTATCTCATTAATGCCTCCGGCTAGACCCCACAGCCTGGGTTTACAGCCTGCTCCAGTGTGCTCTGCTCGGGCCATGTCTGCTGTCTTTCAGGTGTTCCTCCGGAGTGACCCGTCACCACGATGGGGCCTCCTGACAGGTCATGACAGATTAATGGATGGTTTTATCCTATCAGGGTGGCAGGAGCCACCAGAGAGTGAGCATGTAATTTATGTTGCTAAATTGGCTCCCCGGCGCAGGGAAAAAGAGAAAATCTATTCCTCTTTCTGACTTGCTGGTTTTTTTTTTTTGTTTCTCACCCTTCAATCCGTCTCCCACTTAATAGCACTTCATTTCATTCCGGATCGATTCCTGTGCTTTCACACTTATTATGTATGTGTCATGTATGAGGGGTTTTTTGCCCGAGTTTGCTCCTTTGCCGCCGGACCTGAATCTATATGCGCTTGTAATTAGCTGTTTAGTCAAACCACTTCAGTCACAACTGCATCTCGTACGTTTTTGTTTGTTTGTTTGCGGCTTTTAAAAATGACTTCCCCGGTGCCAAATTGGGAAGCAATCCCGTGTTGGTCTTGGGATTCCTGTTTGTGAGGCACTCCATCGCCTGCGGTGGTTCAGCTCTCTCCCAGGGTGGGATCCTCTTTGCACAAACACAGGGAGGTGAATTAATCCCGCAGCCAGCGCCGCTCCGTGCGTGGGCCTGCCTGTAAACAGTCCGCAGGGACGGGCGCACAAATGGAAATGAGCGTTTGGGCCAGAAAGCGAATGAGACGGCCGGTTGCCGCGGTCGGTATGCGCCACCGGGGGAGGGGGCTCTCGGAGCCAATTATAATCCAGCGAAGGGCCGAGCGGCCACGGCAGTGATGTCACCGGGAGGTCACCGCCACGCTGGGGAGGTTGGAGTTGGTCAGCAGGGGTGGTGGGTAGCGAGAGAAACGCATCCACATCCATTTTTAATGGGTTACTCAGAACCCACCCAAGAGGTATGAAGGATGGTGGTGGGGGTGTGTATGTGAGCGTATGTGTGCGTGGGGGGTGCGGGTGGGGGTTAAGTCACGCTCCACCGGGCACGCGGTCTCTCAGCAGGCAGGTCATGAAGGTGCAGTTCCTCGGGGTTTCTGATTAATGCCCAGAGCGTTGCCAGGTGCCCATAAAAGCAGGCGCTGACTGGGCTGTTAATAAGCCTGTCTGATTTAGACAGTAGAGCTCAGGACCTTTGCTCAAGGCCTGTGGGGTGAGTCTCCATCACTGAGGGTGTAATCAGGACGCAGTGTAAACCCAGTTACCAAGCCCCTCCCACTGGCGTGTAGCCCCACACTCTACAGCCGTACCGGTTACAGTCACAAACCCTCACAACCTACTAGTATCATTATATCATACGACTCAAGGTCTTATTCTGAGCTTGCGAAAGGGTCAAAGGAAAAAAAACTGGATACTTCACAGAAAATACTTTAAATCATTTGGCCTGAAACCATATTACATTTAGCCAAATTAATGTGCAGGACTTGGCAAAAGACTCTGAATATATACATGTTGTTGTTACGAACATTTATACAATTTGTTTTTCTTTCAATGTATAATATCCTCATTTGCTTACTGAGCAAAAATAGCCCTTGATCACCTGAGAGTTGTGAATGAAATGCATTAATGAGATTAAGAATGAGATGGATGGCTTTTCAAGACCCTTAAACACTGGGAAACGCATTGATAGGTGCTGGGGATTTTTAAATTTACACTGAGTGCAAATCTATATGGAGTCAAAATGCTTTCAGGGTGGGTTTTATTTTTGGAGGGGTGGGGGAGGGGGGGGGGGGGGGGTTACTTAATATGCCACTGCCACGTAATTTTAAATTTCTACCAAGACAACAAAACCCTCATTTTCATGTGCGGCTGAAGAATGCAGGTGGCGTCGTGAGCTCCGTCTCTCTCTCCCGCTGCAGATGTGTGAGACATGCAGCCCTCATTCAGACACTTTAGTTCGATTAGTCCAAAGCCAGGCTCAGCAACCTTCTCGCCTAAATTAGATTTATGGGTTTGCATGGCCGTATTTAAAATGCTCATATTTAAAAATGTTTTGGCTGGTTGTGTCTGGCTTGCTGTCGATAGTCTGCTTGTGTGAGCCATTCAAGAGCGCTCTGCAAATCCAGTTTAAGCGTTTGATATTTTTTGACGCGCTGCTGCGTTCCATCAAGACTGGCGTCCAGGAACGGCCAGATTCATCAGCTGGGGGATCGTTATCCCTGCACTCTGACACTTTGCAGTCTCAGTGATTAAATAAGCCGTGCACACTCACAGGCTAGCTCCATTTATATCAGCTTCAGAATAACGCTTCTTAGACTCAGTCACCGTTTCGAACAACATCAGCTTCAGACGCTGGTTGGCATCGTTTTTTTGAGTGAACTGCAGATAATACAGATGAATGGTTTTGGAATGATTGCTGTTATTGTACCCTGGTGTGCAATAGATCTTGTAACAAAATTATAGAGCAGTGCTAAGAGTAATTGTAGTCTTCTATGTATATGAGTTAGAGGGTTGTTCACACGGAAAAAGTGCAGATTGAATTTTGTATAGTGGAAATTTTAAAAATTAAAAACATTGATGATGGATAGAGTAGTGACCACTGCTGGAGTCCATCAGTAAACTAGATCAGCACAACATCACTGATTCGCTTATCAATTTGGGTTCTATTCAAAAGGCAATAAAAGCCTTTTGATAGACAACCATGGCAATTCCGTTTCACAGAGAATGATTTTTCTCCCGCGTGTCAGAATATTTTCATTCTTGAACTCCAAACATATCGTGTATGAAATGAAAGTTATTAGAAGATGAAGGTTTGAGCAATGGCTGATTATGCAAAATCACCTCAGAACTATTTGTTTGTCAGATCACTGAGTGAATTCTCCATTCAGAACACTGTTCGCTCCCACTTAGACATGGGTCATAAGTGCAATAAACACCGCCATCATCATCATCATCATCACCATTATCATATTCTTAGCATTAAAAGGCGGCCCATTGAGAACTGTAAAAACCATTGTACGCTGACAAGAGTCTCTTAAAACTGCACAGTTTGGATTAGGCTAATAAACTGTTGGAGATGAAAGGGTATAATCTGGTTTTTTCTCCAGTAGACCCTCTCATTTTAAACATCAGAGACAGCACTGATCCCATTTTCATCCTTTCTGGATAATTCATTTTTAGCCTGCTCTCTCTGGAGAAGGGGAGATCTTAAGGGGGAGCAGAAAGCTTTAAATTGGGCTTTAAAAAAGGTAAAAAAAAGTGGCTTTGGTGACACAGAAAGCTGTCTGCAAGGAAACACGAGGGCCATTAGCATCTCTTTCCCATTAGAGAGAGGCGGGAGCATCAGAGAGCTACCGGTGAACGAACTGAAGCGCCGACGTGGGTGCGCAAACCTGCGCCGAACGCAGCAGTCTGCAAACCTGACACCTGTACAGACATGACACGGCCTGTGCTGAGGGTATGGATTATCGATGGAAAGTGACAAGAAAAGCTTCTTTGAGAGTGCTTTAAAGCGTACTGTATCACTGCCACAGCTGAACACTGCCGTGCTCTTAGAGCTGAAGATAACTGCAGGGGGGGGGAGTCTCACAGTGGCATCACTGCCACAGATACAAACGTGGTGATAATGTCTCTTCAGTCAGATATAAAACAAATGAAAAATGTACTTGTGACATAACAGATTTATTTTATTTTGCTTCACAAGCCTTCAAATGAGAAAAATATAGAATAATGAAAAACCCTGTACCCTACCCTTGCTTTGAATTGTTTTTTACTTTACTTTTCATTGCTATCTAAACAGCTACACTTCTTCAAAAGCAGCTATAACATTTTATGTAGCAAATCTTTATAAAATCTTAACCACATAAAAAGTTACAGCTTTCCTTACAGGCTACAGTGTTCTTAGCTCCATATATATCTTGTGGGATGTGTATGCAGTGGCCAGGAGGCCCACACAGGGCGGCTTTGATTTGAGGAGTCGAATGCTTGAAGACTGGGTTCTGCTCAGAGCCCAGCGTGGAGTAACATCCCTGGGATATTCCTAGTGCACAGACTGGCGCACAGTGTGCTTACAGTCACATAAGCACACTGGTGTTCAAAGGTACCATATAGAAAGATGTCTTACACCTTCAACAGTAAACACAAGTCCACCATCCCAATTCAACTCCCTCATCTACTGGGATCAAACACATCTGCTCCTGATTGGACACTTTCTGGCACGTCATCGCGTTAGCAGTGTTACCCACTGTACCTCACACTAGGTAGAAGGATAATGGAGATTATGTAATATTTTGTCCATTCAGTGTGTCTGTGCTCTCTTACCTCATACTCCACATATTCCTCCTCCTCCACCTCGTAGGACACCGTCTGGATCTTGGTCTCATTTTCGTCCAGCAGCTTCGCCTGCGTCTCCTCCTGCGTCTCCTCCTTCTCCTTCTTCTCCGTGAAGGTCGTCTCGCAGCACTCGCTTTTGAAGTCCTTGACCGCCACCTCGTCCTTGTAGAGGATGAGGTTGGGCTTGTAGAAGGCCTCCACCGCCAGGTGCAGCGAGGTGGCGTCCAGAAGCTGGGCCTTGGCCTTGCCGTTTCCCGCCGGAACGTCCGCCTCGCCCCCGCCTTCCCCGACACCCCCACCACCCCCAACCCCGCCCCCAACCCCGCCCCCGCCGCTCGTCACAAAGTAGTTGATGATGTTCTCCTGGTACTGGGTGCCGGGGTAGCCGCTCCTGTAGCCGTAGTCGGCCTTCACCACCTGCTTGCTGTTCTTCTCCAGGAGTGGGTTCTGCAGCTCACTCAGGCTCTCCATCGTATGGCGTCAACAGGAACGTAACTGTCTGGTGTTTAAGGCTGGCCAGGAGGCGGGAGCAGGAATGGTGACCTTGGCCGGACCAGTGTGACAAAGGCTAATGGTTTTCAACAGGCGGTGAGCTGCAGGAAAGAGGTTGGGGGAAGGGGATGGGGAGAAGAAATGGGTTACTGGACACATGGAGTAAGTTTATTAGGACTCTTCTGCCAAGGTAGGTGAGAGGGAGAAGGCAACCCTGCAGCTAACATCTGCTATCAGTGGCAGAGAGCACTGCTTAGAGAAGGAAACCCTTTTCACAAGAAAAAAATTAGCAAATAGTTGAGCACTGAGAAGGAAAAAAATAAGATCTGTGGGGGTTTTATTTATCTACCCATAAAGCAATTTGACATTTTACATTCTGTAGTAAGATTCACACACCACTTCCCTAGGCTGTTCCCCACCTATCGCTACCTGTCAAGTATTCTGTGATTATCAAGCAGATTTCAATTAACTTAGGTCTGCCGCCCCAGGAAATCTCAGATAACCCCTATCTGTATCCGTGTGGAGTGAACGTCTTAATTAAACACCAGAGACAGCTCCACGAATTCTATCCCAGAGCAGCCCTGGGACAGATCTTGAAGACATTTTTAGCTTTGCGCTATTTAAATGTGAAAAGTGAAACAACATTGACAGGTGATTATTGATGTTCCTGCTATGCTTACAGCTTGTTCAGAAGAATAATTTCTTACTCATAATCGCCAGGTGAATTCATGCATGCTGATTTTTTAATGTTTTTTTTTTACCTCAGTACCATCACCGTTGCTCTCTACTGATTTGAGAGGGATGAACTGTATGGATCTGCAGGGACTGGTGGGTATTATCATATTTTGCTCTTAATGGTGTCTAATTAAAACAGCAGCGCAATCACACAAAAAGCAGATTATTTCAGTGGCTGGTCCAATTTGTGCTGATGGCTCACTGTGTTATTCGCAAGTGGTCCACTCTGACGACATGACAAAAACTGGGTTAACTGTCATCAAATCCTGATGTAAATTGTAATTTGCTTGATGTCTGTATTCACCCAGCACACCCAGTTCACAGACGCCATCACAGTGTTGGCCTGCTATTTTCAGATGTAACTGTACGCCTTGACTATGCATGTGAACACGCCACGTGAACACGCCACGTGAACGCACCACGTGAACGCACCACGTGAACACTCCATGTGAAAGATGGAACGCTTGCTGTAGATGTCGAGCCCAGACAGAGAGCTCGGAGACAGACCGATGAGGCTCAATTTGACCTCTCACCTCATGCCCTGCTCGGAAAACGGCTCTCAGCCGTGTGAACGGAGCAGACGGAGCTCCGTGAATTCCTCCGTTTTTTCCCCTCATCTCTCTTCACTGCGCTGGATCCTGTACAGTATTGACCTCCATTCTGTGTTTGGCATCTACTGGAGATCCATCATCTCCTGACATTTGTTTCCACCTGGAATTCTGCTAGCGTTCTGGTGTCTTTCCATGAATAAAATAAAAGCTTTTTCAGGAGCCGGTTGAACTAAGTGGGACATGCTCACTTAGTTTCCTCGTTATGTGTTTTCTAGTTAAATATGATTGTAAATGTACTATGTTAAGGTAGTTTATTCTATAAATTTATTCTAGTGCTTCCTAGTATATGCTTTCACCGGGGCAAAATAATCATTCATTTGGATCGGTTTGATTTCATCAAAGGCCCTGCTAGTCCTTTCAGGGTTATTTTGGGGTGTTTAGCTGCTAGTGAGCTTGTTTACGTTTGCCACTGTCACTTCAAGTGCTGAACATACCCCCGCTGAAAACATGTCTGATGCACGTAGTGCCAACATCCCCTAAATTTTCCGGGTCACAGCTGACCTAATTTCCATTTTCAACAAATTCCGCAAGTAATCTGCACCATAAAGATCAGACAGAGATCAGACAGAGATCAGACAGAGATCAGACAGAGCCACGGAGGTTCTAGTTAGTTCTGCTCCTCTAGAACCTAAACCTGGCAAAGGAACATATGTGCTCTGTGGTGCTGTAGCTCAGCATGTACCAAACACAGATCTATTCTTCCCCCAAAGATATTTCATGACATGGGGCACAGATGCAACTGTGAGCTACAATACAAGCCTAAATACGGACGCCGTTTACGCCTGTCCCATGTTGCACTCCAGAGGTCTGAAGATATTATTAACTTCAAATAAAAGGAAGTACGTCGAGTCAGTGGTTGTGCCACAATTTCGTTTGACATTTCACGTGAATCATCTGTAATAGTGCTGAGAAAATGTACGTCCCGCGCAGAAGGCTGTCAGCCTGCATAGTCGATGGCAGCCTGGTCTCCACAGGCCTCCCCCACTACCACCGCCCCCGAAAGGGTGTAGACTCAGAAAAGGTGCCACTTACATCCAGACGGTACAGCCGGAGGGGAGGAACCATCTGGAGATTGAGATTATAGCAGTCATTTCAACAACACACCAACTGCGGCCTGCCCTCCAAAAATCCTCCAAAAGCACAGATCATCACAAGATGGAGCGCTGCTTAAAATGCGCTTAATCCTATCATGTTTTTAGGGAACTCGTACGCTGGCAGTGTGCTTCAATCGCGTCAGTCACTCCCTTATCTCACCCTGATCCTTACGGCATGTTTTGTGACTAATAATGCAGTGAATGGATCTGGATCTAAGCCCATTTTGAAGAAAACAATGCAATTCCTTGAAAGCCCATCTAAAAAGCTTTGTTTGTTGTCATTTGAAGGTGTCGTTTTCATTTTAGCTCGTAATTACATTCTTTCCCTGGGACGCACATGAAATGAAGAGCTTACCAAGCAGACCAAACGGACACGTAGTCACGACCACGGAATTTGGTCCTAGTGGCGAACGCAATGGCCATTTGATGTGCACGGTATGTGCATACAGAAACATACATCCCGCGTGTCAAATTTATAAAGCGCATTCTCTATGTAAAACGTTCTGTTTATGTGGCTGTGACAAATTAAATCTGTCTTACTCAAATCATGTCACACAGCTTTAATGGATCAGTCAGCTGTCAATCAACCCCTGCTTTGTGACCCCAGGACAATAAATGCAAGCTAACAAAAGCATTACCAGCAGATCAGGCCGGTTGCTGTGGATGCAGCAGAAAATAAATGTCTTCGAAGTTTATCTCTTTTAGTGCTGCTGACCCTGTTTGACCGTGTCGGAGGACTGCTAGTCGTGTTTATCATCCCCTGAACCTCCCCTGAGTGCACAAGCCACAGGTTTAGCTTACCTTTACCTGTTTGCTTCTTAACATTGACGAGGCATTCTAACTCGCTTGCTGTAAACCCTCCCACCCCAGCGACATTTCATCTAAAGATGTTTCTAACGTTTAAAATAAAAGCCGGAAGTCTCCCCTTCAGACGTTAAATAATTGAGAACGAGCCTGTCGATAGCTCTCCACCGTCTCCTCCATAGTCGGACGCTCGAGCAGGAAAGTGGCAGGACGAGCTTTCATCGGTCATTGATTATGGCACTTTGTTAGTGGTGCTGAGGGGCAACCGAATTCCCCCAGCTTTGCCTGAGCTGTGCCTTTAGTAGCCGTGTCGCTGCACAATTGTAAATGGCTGAAAGCAGAAATGTAAACGTCTTAATGTCCGAGGAAAAACAGATATAGCGATGGAACTGAAGTCTAATGGACAACTTTTGGATTGCATTGCTCTATAGGCTGAGACCAGATGCCCTGAAGAATAGAGGTAAGTATAATATGTGGATCAAAAGCATATGATGTCAGAAATCTGAGGGGTTTCTTATAAACTGTGTGGGAATGAGAAGCTCTAGCTACACTCCAGTGTACTTGAAGGTACTTGTATTTACTGGGGTCCATAATCCTAACTGATAGATTATGTCTAAGCCCTGGTCATATAGACTGACTTTAATACTGATGTGAAATCCTCAGGGTTAAGGAAAAAGATCAGAGAGATCTTGGAGAGGAAGTTCTGCTTCTGGTACCTCTTTGATTACAATGAGGATATAAGTCAAAGAGTTCTCTCGATCTCTCTCTCTCTCTCTCACTCTCTTTCTCTCTCTCGATCTCTCTCTCTCTCACTCTTTCTCTCTCGATCTCTCTCTCAAGCTCTCTCTCAGACAGATGCACAAACACACAAGTGCTTGCGTGCGCACACACACACACACACACACACACACACACACACGCATGCACACACACACACACACACATACACACACACACACACACACACACACACACACACACACACACACAAAGAACATGCTGTCCAGCAAGACAATATGTAAATCACTCTCATAGGTAACTACAGTCAGCACTTATCCCATGGTCATTAATAACAGATACGGGCATACTGGGACCATTAAAATACAGTTTCTCAAAATCTCATAGCATTTACTGAAATGATGTAGGATCAAGTTGCAGTGTACTGCAACTACAATGTACAGTATCCTTGGCTACAGCACCCATACATTTTTCAGGCTATATTCATTGTATTTATAGTCCACATTTGACAGTCAACATTTGACACCAGTATATTTCAGAGTATAAATTTCAGCACGCAAGAATTAAGACGCGATACCAGCGAGACACGCCACTAGAAACAACAGATGACGATAAAACACATCAAACCCAAAGTGAGATCTTACCCGAGGACTCAAATAATCCCAACGTCGTGGAATGAAGCAAATCCACTAAATCCACTAAACGCGGTCCACTAAATCGGTGTTGCGCATGGATCAGTTATTCCCCTTTGCGTGTAAAACGGTAGAAGGGCAGAACGGCACGAGCGTGATCGCGGTCTCCGGTAACGGGCACGAGACTTAACATGCGCTCCTCCCGACGCGCCTCGGACGCTCCTGGTGTCTCTCACGGATGTTCAGTAGTTGAATTAATAGTCTAAGAGCCCCCCCACGGAGGAACCGGGTCTCCTTTACGACAGACTCGGAACCGTGCGAAGTAGTTCACGGAATTTAACGGGGGAAAATACAGGTGAAGATACAGTCGGTAAAGTGAAGATTTAAACAAGACCGCGGCACCTAAGTCCGAGTATAACAAGTGTCCGGAGCCTCCTCTCTTAAAACGGTCGGCTGTTGTGGACCATTTTCGCACAGGGGACGAGCAACTTGTCGTGTCCGAACCGCCACAGTCCTCGCGGTTCGTGTCCCCCCACAGCCTCCTGAAAACGGCCCGTTTGCTACGGCGCGAGCGAGCCCGCCAGCGCGAGACGCACAACGTTGTCACGCGCAGAATTTAGGGAGCGACGCGCGGTCTAAATAGCGCACGTGCAACACATTGTATACGTGTGTGTCCTTGTGTGTAAACGCCTAGTCCTTAGTGAAGTTACTTTAACTGAAATAAGACGATTTTAACACCGCCTCTGCCAGTTTCTGTGTACATATTGTTAAAGTTGATGAAAAAAAAAATATTATATAGACATGGTCTCCGTCTCAAACCGCATGTTTTCACAGCCATGAAGGAAATGCAGGTGGTGACCTTTAATAAAACAAATGCACGGTCACAACACTAAAGCAAAATATATATACAGAGCATTTATGTCAATATTTCATCGTAGTATTGGATGTTTTGTTTGTCTATTTGTTTTGCTTTGGTATTCATGAATTATGTATGTATTTTCGTTAGATTCTTGTAGAGAATAGTTTGGTGTGAGTATAGAGGTGCTATATCTTTTATTTTCTTATGGATGGTGAGTTCAGCATGAGTTCTGCTCTCCCGTCGGGGGTGAAGAGGGGAAAATGATCGTAAACTGCCAGAAAGCACAAAGATTGCACGACGAAGCAGGATGTCAAAACGCTCAGGTTCATTTTTCAAGGTGACCGCAGGATGCAAAAAACAAGGATGAAAGCGAAAAGTGTGGAAGTGTCTCACATAATAACCTGCCAGCTCCGACCCAGCGGTTCCGTCAGCGCCGGGTTAGCAGCATCTCGTGAGACTGGCCGTCACCTTCTGTAGCGGTCCGAGCCCGAGCTCAGGACTAACAGGTTCTGCTATAAACCGCCATCAGTCAGAAGACCGGCTTCACTTTCAGTGGTTCGCTTCGTGGTTGTTTATGTATAAATCTGTGCTTACAGGGTTCGCCCATGTGTCCCCGCCACCGAAAAGGGGGGACAGTGATACCTGTGGGTCGGAATCAAGCTGTTGAGGACTCGAATTTGCAATTTGCTTGTGGTGAAACGACTTCGGTCCTTTTGCCACAGAACATTAGTGCTGCAAATGAATGTGTTCTCTCATTCTTGTCTCGCTGCAGTCTGGAGACACGGCCGCTTAATGGCAGTTTTATGAGGAAGGCGAAGCTGTTTGTAGCCGACTCACTCTCACCAGAGCCGTGGGAGCCCACAACGAATTTATCACAGACTGAGACCTGTGATGGAAAAGCTGGATAAACTGCACAAACACCAACTTTCGAAGTGGACAAATACGAAATAGATACACATAATAAATATGTCGTGGCAAAAACTAGTCCAGCTCTACACGTGGAGCACAGTCAAGGCTGAGGTGACATATTAAGATAACCTGGTATATAAAGGTGACATATTAAGATAACCTGGTATATAAAGGTGACATAACCTGGTATATAAAAGTGATATAAAGATAAAGATGGTTTAATTGGCGTTGGGCTTGGATTTTCAAGTAAAAACAGCAAACTGAACATTAGAAAGAATAAGTTCTGTATCATCTGGGCAAGTACAATGCAGAATAGAATGATTTGCAGCAAAGCAGATAACAGAATAACACAAAATAGCCAGCCAATGTGTGACAACATTGTATGTCTAATAATTAAGTACCTCCACAGCGCAAAGAAAAAAATGTGTTTTTGTTTGAATTCAGTAGAGAGTTAAACAGACAAAAAGCAGCTGCTTTTATTGCAGTTCAGAGCTGCTGGTTCTGAAAACGTCCACACAATGATGATGATGATGAAGATGATGATGATCAAAGCTGTTCGTTATATGTAGCCTATTCAACTTTCAGAGTTCACAGATACATTTCCTCTATAGACACCTTTTAAATTCAGAGCTGCTGGTTCTGAAAATGTCCACATGATGATGATGATGATGATGATGATGATGATGATGACGATGATGAGTTATATTTCCTCTATAGACACCTTTTATTCTCAGATGTCTTCAAATTTTACCAAAAATATCCATCAAGCAAGTAATCTGAAATCTCAAAATAGCACATGATGTCAAGGTATTTAAAGTGAGTAAAATGTATGGTGTTATGGATTAAGCAGATGTGGTTTAAAGCTGTCAGGCCAAAAGTGTTTCTCTTTATATCTCTCATTCCCAGCTGTCTCTTTATCTCAGACTTATGTCCAAACTCAGTTTCATCCACTGGCAGACCTAAAAGGCAGCCAAAACCACCACCCCCACTGCCCTGTAAAATACATTAACCCTTCTCTATTACCCTTGGTCCATTTGTGAGTACAAATTGCTTTTCTCATTTATAACTATAAACACTTTAACAAATATTTAACACTATTTAACAAATAGTTCTTTTTTTTAGCTCTTTTTGTAATAACTGTCATGGAGAAAAGGTTGTTTCCTCATCATTTATGTAATATTAAATTGAGACCGATCTAAGTGATGATCTTTACCAGTGATGGAGAAAAACTGGACCTGTGATTCAGTACTGATCAGCATCAGTACCGCCTGGTACAACCCTGAGGACTCAGTTATGCATTTTTGTCAGCCTAAAAGCATATATCTCCTTGATAACAAATATTACGGTAAATATAATGTAAAATCCCAGCTGAAAAAAGAATCATGCGTGGGGAACAGACACAACGGAAGTAGCCTATCAGATCTTTTGAATTTGAAGACAAAGCCCCACATGCTTTATAGATGATCGCTGGATGTGTGTTTGGTGTTAAGGCTGTGCGCCTGCCTCTGTTGCTGTCCATCATCATCCATATTCATTGTACAGCTAAATATACATCTGACACGGCCCTGCTATTGGCTCAGCCCCCCCGGTGGGAGGAAGCCCCAGTGGCGAGGGCAGGGACAGGGTAGGAGCCTCTGTGAGTTGCCCTGCAGGTGACCCCATACAGGTGGGAGGTCGTGAGCGTACCAGGATGTTCTCCCACTGCGGATGTGTCAGCGTGGCAGATTAGAGAGGGCTCCCGCAGCCGAGGTGATGGATCATACGGGCTCAGAGACAGACTGTAGCTGGAAGCACCTGAGAAGGTCTACCCCCTTCTCCCTGTGCGTCTGCAAACTTGCTCCATTAGCATCGACTCGGCTTTTTTCTGGCTCAGGGATACAAGGGTGTTGAGCCTCAAATTTCACACAGTCCTCTCCTGGGAGGCTGGAACACGGGCAGTGTGCTGTAGCAACACATAACACTGTGAGGTTGTACTAATAGAAATAACAGAATATTAATATGGAGTGTTTATATAAGCATTCACAAGTGAATTTGCTCACTTCGTTTACTGTTTGTGTCTTTTGTGAAGTACTGGTTCACAGGAGAAGAAAGGCCTACTCTGATGTGCCAGTAGTGACTTTACAAACATGGAGCAATGGGAGATTTAGTTTAGAAATGTTATCCAAAGCTGCAGTGGCACTCTTAAACCTGCCTGCATGATGAAACAGTTGTTAACTAGAGCTTTTAAAACATAAGGAATTAATTGGAAACTGTACTATGCAACGATGCTTTCTGTATAAAGGTTTGGGTAGGCCATTAAGAAGAGCTTAAAGCTATAATGAATTGTCAGTTTATCAGGCATGCCTTCTCTATAGCTATACCTATAGGCTGTACATCCTTTTTAGTTCTGTGTACACAAACGTTAACTCGTGGTAACTAGGTTTTAATCTACATGATCATACTATGTTTCCAGTGACTTCTTCCATGATTGTGATGTTTAAAAAATGTTTTTTTTACCCTGTAAAAGTGTTTGAAACTGCAGTGCCTTCATACTATGTACATATGTATGTATTTAAAGCATCCACCTAACACTTTCTCTTAGGTATAATCATGAATGTTTGTCAGCGTATTGGGTATTAGCTATGTGGCAGGTGCACTATGAACACTAGACGGTAGGCAAGAAATGCACAGGATGTAAATCTGAGTTCACATAACTCCAGTCTAGTGGAGGTTTTAAAGTCAGCAAACAAATCACGTGAGAGGACTGTAATTTCATTTTAAAAACTCATGGCTGTTGTGACGATGCTGTTAAGTTGGCATACTTACCATTTGACTGGGTAAATAAAACACAAACGGTTCTTGTCTGAAGCACCACTTTGACCTCAGAACCAGCACCGAAAAGACAGTAAATATATTCATATATACCAAGAATATCATAAGCAGACCTGTTACCTCACTGTCTTGACCATAAACCTATACTGGCTCGAATCCACTGACCCTGCAGCTACAGCTGGAGCTGAGATACCCACAGGGTGCATCACTACTGATTCATTCTGTCAGAGATTTCCCAATACAATTAACATGCTTTTAGTTATGATACAGACCCTTTCTAATTGGCTAGATGCTGGCTGTTCGTACAGCTATCTAACACTTTTTGTCTAGTGAAAAATATTAGAATAGAATGCTTTTGTATTAAATCCATAATGCTGAACAGGGCCTAATTAGTAATTCTGTGATTGTAGTTAAAACTTCTTCATCCTTTTGAAGTCCTCAAATTAGCACAGCTTGTGCTGACTACTGTAGCCTGGTGTATAAACATTTACACTGGTATCTGCACTGTGCTCCCAGTGGAAAACCTGAAGCTGCGGGCAACACCTCCCTAACGTGTTCATTACTCCACGTCTCCCCTGCTGAGGTAAGTACATTAAAGTGACCAGCACATATGCCATTATAGTTAACAATGAACACTATCAGCCCAAGTGCCTAGCAATTCATTTCTCTGCTAATTATTCTAATAGCATTGTGATCAAAGAGCATTTAAGCTGTCTGCCAAGCGGAAGTGTATGAAGGTAATTGGGGCCTTTTAAAGTCTGTGACGTTTAAAGTTAATGCATCAGACGCAGTAGCGCCTTTAAACACGTTCGAAAGAAATTGCACCAGTGCAGCACATGAAACACAACACATACTTCTAAGTGTTTTCATATCAAAACAAATGAAATGCCAGTTATTTTTTCTTTTTTTTGTCACCACTACCATGGGTGACTCCCCAATAAATGTCTGCCCTAAAGTTGGAAGTACTTTGGGAGGTAAGCTGCTACTCTGGGTGAAAGGCAATAAATGTTTTGGAGGTGGCTTCAAAATACTGCAGGAAGCAATACAGAATGTCCTTAGTATGCAATATTCTGGTCAGTGGTGATTGTAAATATTTCCGTAGTGGTGGACATAATGCAGGAATGATGTAAATTACCATACTGAGGCTGAGCATGTTTTGTAGGTCGTTTCTTTCAAATAGCTGGCGTCACGTGACGTATGATACGAACCAGTGAAATGACGTCTGTCTATAAGAATAGACTTCTGAAGTAAAAAATAAAATCCAAAGATATGCTGGTCGACCTTTAAGTTTAATAGGGAAATGTTGAAATGTTGCCGTGTCCTTTCAGGGAGACGGTGTGCCGTTTGAATCACCTTCACCGAGTTCTCGCGCTGTGACACGCGGCAGCTCGTCGAGAGTGTAGCGCGAGCCCCCCGCTCGCGCTGAGTGCCTGCATGGAGGAAGAAAGAGGCGCGGCGTAGAGGCGCTGACCCGCGAGCGTGCCGCGCGTGCTGTCTGCTGCGGCGCCGGCCACGCTCGTCTCCAGCAAAGTGCCGGTCACGGCCCTCGCGCACGCCCTCGCGCTCTGAGGACGGAGATGAGCTCAAGCGGCCGTGGCCCACCACAACCCCGCTGCCGGTAGCCGGGTGTGTGTGGGCAGCCGTGCAGTCCTTTAACGGGCTCTGTCATTGTGGCTGTTGTGGACAATGGCTGTGAGGTTTATGGTCGTGACTAGTATGAATGCATTCATGGGATACGGCGGGTCACATCTGTTTTGGCTGTGATATTATGGCCTGTTTATGAAACGTCTACAACAGCATGAACCCAGATGATGGGTAATTGCTATTTTTAGCATAGGCTAACAGGGTGCTGGGTTAGCAGGGTTCTTGTAATCCAACTGTCTGGGTTATATTTTTTCAGTCAGGTCAGTTGGCACTTCTGCAAGTTAATGCTGCATAGAAATGTCCATATTTGGGTTATTCTCTGGTCATGTACTACCAATGTTGTATATATTTTTTTACTTGCCATTATAGACACATGCATGCACACCGTGATACAAGAAATATAGAATATTAAACCAGGGTTGCAACATAATCGAAATTGTGTCTCCAGCATAGGGGAGCCATAACCACAAAGAGATTAAAGACGCACTAAGTCTTCACATTGAGGAAAAGCATCAGTTTCTGTAGTTTTATGGGGTCTATTAGCACTGTAGCCACATCCACTCCACAGAGCCGCACAAAGCAGACACCATTCTACAAAGAGATTTCTAATTCACCCAGATTTGTTTTTCAGAGTAATACATTTCATTACATTTGCTAGCTGCACATGAAAAGGCACATAAAACCTAGTTTGGGTGAAGTTCTAAAGCATTTTCTAAAACTGTTTACTTCAGAAGAGATCAGAGAACCCCACTCCCCCTGATACCCACAGCGTATTTGCTGATACAAGAGCAGCTTCATATATTCATTTGACAAAGATGGTTAGATTCATTTGGACAGCACCGTTTCTCATTCCATTTGACTGATGATGATTATAATCCCGATTACGCCCGTTTACATCAGTTACTGGCTGCATAAGGCTTGACACTAGATATTATATAATAAAGGTGAAATGAATGTCTTGGTAATATTTAAATCATGCCGCAGCCATATTCCTGCATATTGTCTAATGTCATGTTCCATACCTTCCATTTATTTCACTCATGTTTCGTGGTCTGTGGAGTGCTCCCACTTATACCACTTCATTTAAACCAAATTAAATGTGAAATTGAAGCAGAGGAACAGCTCACATTTATCTTGTTAATATCCTCATCATATTAACGGCTCATTTGCTCGACCCCCTGATCTGAAATGCGCTTTTAGAAAAGCCTCCTCCTCTCGGAGGTCCGTAAAAAACGGGAGTTTTGAAGATGTGCTTGAAGGTTACTAGGAATTCAGCACATGGGGACCAGGGATGCTCCCCAGCTGTTCAGAGACTCACTGAGTCACGTTGCTGAATGCAGACATTAGGCTAAGAGCGTTTTCATTTACCTCAAGCACCTTCCATCATACTGTCAAGGGCTCCTTCTCTAAATTCAA
Source organism: Brachyhypopomus gauderio (assembly GCF_052324685.1). Taxonomy (NCBI): domain Eukaryota; kingdom Metazoa; phylum Chordata; class Actinopteri; order Gymnotiformes; family Hypopomidae; genus Brachyhypopomus; species Brachyhypopomus gauderio. Next base: position 15,882,037 of record NC_135219.1, on the reverse strand, counting down.
TTAAAGACCCAGTCTTGGTGTTGGTCCATGCATAACATCAGGTAGTATATATCTTGTGGTCTGGAGCGGAAACGGAGGCATGCTGTGATGTCATTGTCTCTTACTACAGACTATTTCCCGTGCGAGGTGCCCTGCAAGGAGAATCTGCCTTTGACGACAACACAGGTTTGTCACTCGCATCTTAACTAACGCAGTCTTTCTGTAGTAAGACATCAACTGTTTTGCTGCTACAGTCCAATATATAACAATTTAAATAGATTATAATGTCTAAATAATAATTCATGAATACTAATGATTATTAATGAATAATTAATTAACTCTAATGAATTTATATGGATTAAATACAGACTATAGCAGTCTTTTTGTAGTAAGATGTCAACTGTTTTGCTGGTACAATCCAATAAATTAAAATTTAAATAGATTATAATGTCATGTATGTAATCATAAAGAATTATTCATTATAACTAATGATTGTTAATGAATAATTAATCAACTCCAATGAATTTATATAGATTAAAATCAAACTATAGCAGTCTCTGTAGTAAGACATCAATTGTATTGATGCTACACTCCAATAAATTACAATTTAAATAGATTCTAATGTCATGAAGAATCATTAATACTAATAATTGTTAATGAAAAAACATCAACTCTAATGAATTTACAGTGATTTACATAACCATGACATTGACATGTCCCCAGACTTTGTACGTCAACAAAGAAGAAAGCAGCATAGTACTTATTTCGAGCGTTATTGTGCAAACATGAAATATCAAGTTATATTATCATGCCTAGGGGTTCTCCACCCTTCATTTCAAAATGGGGAGCAAAGAATAAATGGTAGTCTAGCATTAATGAGTTTGTTTGTTGCTCTGTTAGAGATGTCAAAATGTGCCTTCACATTCCATTATGTACTTTATGTAATAGAATTAGTAACAGCAAAGATGACAACATTATGTCTGACATTGTTGTTACCCGCATTTCACAAAGGTGTGTCTCTGCAATTTATAGAGGGGAGAAGACAGAAGATTTTTGCTCAGCTATCCAATTTGACTCCTGCTGCTGGGGTTCTTCTATCATCTTCTGTCCATGAATGGAAATTGTGTAACTTACCGGCATAAAATGGCGGCTTTTACCTTCATTCATGCTCTATTGAAAGAGGGCGCAGTTATGTTCAGTGTGATAAGAATTTTAACCAGTATTTAAGAGTCAGTGATGGATTGGTGTTTGGAGTATGTCAGCACTGACCTGTAAATAATGGCATGCTGCTCAGAAATCCGCTCTGGTTCCTCCCTGCAGCAGCGAGAACACCACCTACTCACAAAAGTTCTGCCATCGATAGCAAAAAGCAATTTTCCCCAATTCTAATATGTTCCTGGAAACTGAAAAGACCAGAAATGCACAAGCTCAAAATAGCCTCCGTATTTTAATGGGTTTAGCAACAGGTAGGGAAGATTCGCGCTAGAAAGCCACTGAAAAGTGAACAGTCCCTAATTATCCACCTCAGCGTGCTCGTATGTCGGTTTTCTTTGCAGGGGCACCAGTCATGAACGGTTTTGCTATGTGCTTTGTAGTTTCTAGAGTCTGTTAACTGGGAATGTGGATAACCACATGTGGCACAGCAAGTGTAAAGAGTCAATTTGCTTTTGTTTGTATGGACTAAGTATGGACTTTGTTCCCATCCGACTTGGTAAAATTCCATTACAGTTCCTGTCGCTGAATTTACTTCTTTAGCTACAATCTGTCATTTGTCAAACTGCCACAAATATGTCACCTGTAAAAGTCAGTGTCTGAAAAGTGTATGTTTTGACATAAACCTGACCAGACAACAGTGCGGTTCGTATTATTGTATATGTGGATTACTGTAAACATAGACTTCTGCTATGTTTCAAAACCCAGGCATTTCTGGGGCTGAAAGATTTCATAATATAACAACATGGGCCATATTGTTAAATAAGCTTTATTAAGTGAATATCTAATTATGTTTTTATCATGGGTGATCTAATAATCATAGTCAAAAATCAGAAAGCTATAAACAAACAACGAAACTATTCAGCCCCCTTGAACTTTTCAACCTTTTGCCACAACAAGTGGGACACAATCGTGAAGTGGAATGAATTTATTGGATATTTGAAACTTTTTTAACAAATAAAAAAACTGAAAAGTGGGTCATGCAATATCATCCGGCCCCTTTACATTCAGTGCGGCGGCAAACTCACTCCAGAAATTCAGTGAGGATCTCTGTTGTCCTAAATGACTGATGATGATAAATAGAATCCACCTGTGTGTAATAAAGTCTCTGTATAAATGCACCTGCTCTGTGATAGTCTCAGGGTCCGGTTTGAAGCACAGAGAGCATCATGAAGACCAAAGAACACACCAGGCAGGTCCAAGATACTGTTGTGGAGACGTTTAAAGCTGGATTTGGATACAAAAATATTTCCCAAGCTTTAAACATCTCAATGAGCACTGTGCAAGCGATCATATTGAAATGGATTGAGTATCAGACCACTGCTAATCTACCAAGACCTGGCCATCCCTCTAAACTTTCATCTCGAACAAGGAGAAGACTGATGAGAGATGCAGCCAAGAGGCCCGTGATCACTCTGGATGAACTACAGAGATCTACAGCTGAGGTGGGAGAGTCTGTCTATAGGACAACAATCAGTCGTACACTGCACAAATCTGGCATTTATGGAAGAGTGGCAAGAAGAAAGCCATTTCTCAAAGATATCCATAAAAAGTCTCGTTTAAAGACACCAAACGTGTGGAAGAAGGAGCTCTGGTCAGACGAAACTAAAATCAAACTTTTTGGCCACAATGTAAAGCGATATGTTGTAAAAGCAACTAGAGCTTAGATCGGGCCTAACAAATCAAACCCGACCCTTTCCGAGCCCGTGCACATTGTGTCCAAGCCCGGCCCGGCCCGACAAATTAACTGTAATTATGAGCCCGAGACCGCTTTAAACCCGACAATTCCTTAATACGTGGGCCGTTATAGCTGCCGTTGTCAACTACACTTTAGAGTTGTTTTAAGTGAACAGAATTTTAAAAAGTTATTTTGATGAACAATGCAACAAGGACGACACGAGGACGACACGAATTAACAAAGTAATTATTGGATTAAATAAAAAATGTATTATTAAACTGAACAGGTCAACCCCATGTTTACGTCCTGCCAGTTGATTGTAGCCTCCTGCCTGAAAAATTAATTAGGAAATTAATTAGGCCAAATATGCTGCCTGCTATAACGTAACAAATAATAGTACATTCATCATGAAGACATAGCCTACTTACAAGGTTCTACATGCTGTTATGTAAGAATAAGATCGCGTCGACAGTTGCAGGTTTTAGAGCCGTCCTTCTCTGCTCAATGGTTCGTCCCGCTGCGCTGAAGACGCGTTCACTGCTGCTGCTGCTCGCTGGAATTTTGCAATTTCGTAGTTTGACATGTGGAACTTTGTATACATTAAGAATATAATATTTCGTCTAATTATTACATAATTTTGCCTCTACCAATTAAGCTAATAGTGATTAAAAAAAAAAAAGCTCGATCACGCCCGGTCCGGTCCGACCCGAGGATAGTGGCGGGAAATACCGGACCGACCCGGCCCGCGGTTCGGGTTCGGGTGCGGGCAGAGAATCTAAACTCTAAAAGCAACACAGCTCATCACCCTGAACACACCATCCCCTCGGTCAAACGTGGTGGTGGCAGCATCGTGGTTTGGGCCTGCTTTTCTTCAGCAGGGAGAGGGAAGATGGTTAAAATTGATGGGAAGATGGGTGGAGCCAAATACAGGACCATTCTGGAAGAAAACCTGAATGAAACCCGAATGGGGGCATTGCCCCCTCAGGCGAGGTGTCCCGCCCCCTCAATGTAAAAAATAAGACCCATTTATTTTACAACAATCGCTACATGGTGCCCCCTCGGCCGCTCGACAATCGTTACAAGCACCCCCCCCCCCCCCCGCTCAACAACTTACGTTCGCCCCCCCCGAAATTTTCTGACGCCCCCTCACTGTATATGTTCTGGCAATGGCTCAAAACATAAAGCAAAACCTACAATGGAGTATGTCACAAATAAACGTATCCAGGTGTTACAATGGCCAAGTCAAAGTCCAGACCTGAATCCTATCTCTGTGGAACGAGCTGAAAACCACATTGAATCATTCAGACTTCTGGAGTGAGTTTGCTGCATTGAAAGTAAAGGGACCAAATAATTTTGCACGCTCATTTATTCCGTTTTGTATTTGTTAAGAAAGTTCAAAATATCCAATAAATTCGTTCCACTTCACGATTGTGTCCCACTTGTTGATGCTTCACAAAAACAATTTTAATTGTATATCTTTAAAGTTTTCTGGGCTCTACCAAGACAAACAGGATTTAAACACAGAGACTCACAAGATAATCAGTCAGTGCCAAGGAAGTGAAGTGAAGGTCTAGAGCAGGGGTACTCAAATAGAAATGATGGCGGGCCACGTAAACTGGTGGCGAAGGCATTTGGGCGTCTGCTACGTGTTTGTTATTGCCATAAAGGCAATGCCCGGCAGCGTCTTGAGATCGCGGTGCGCGATTTCAAAATAAGAGCGGATAGCGCGATTGAAAAAAAAGATTCCTAAAACAAAAACACTTTTCAAAACAGCTCGCGGGCCGCTATTTGAGTATGGGGGGTCTAGAGCAGGGGTGCTCATTACGTCGATCGCGATCGACCGGTCGATCGCGAAGGAACTGTCGGTCGATCGCGAAGGAATGTGCGTAGATCGCGTCACATAAAATAGTAGTAGATGAATCGCACATCTGCACTGACGGTTGTATTTTGATTGACATTCACGGCAGCCAATCTGCAATCCACTCAACAAATTACGTCCCCCCCCCCCCCCCCCCCCCCCCCCCCCCCCGCTCAACAAATTACGTTCGCCGCCACCCCGGTAGATCTTTCTGACTGGGTCATCTTACATCTTATAAGTAGCTCGCAAGCTGAAAACTGTGGGCACCCCTGGTCTAGAGTTACAAAGCAGGAGATGATGTGGATGAAACAAAAACAGAAGAATATGACCCACTGATGAAATCCAATAGCATATTCTCTGAATTATAATCTGCAAATACTTGTTGAGTCAAGTGATTTAAAACTCCCAGTTTACACAGGACAACTCTGTCACGTGTGCTCTACCACGTGTGCTCTATCACATACTCTAGTGAGAGTTTTTTCCCCTAGAATGCAGTGTGCCAACTTTGTATTTCTAGTTCAATGCCAATCAAGAATTCCATATAAGTGAAGAAAAAAAAATAGTGGGTTGTGGGTAATTAAAACCAGAGGCGGTTTTTGCATAGAGGCGTGGCTAGGCAACTGCCTTGGGCCCCTCCCACTACAACCCACTGTAAGGGGCCCCCTGATTAGCTGACTTATTTCTCGCATATTAATGTTGATGGGCCCCCTAGCTAAATTCGCCTTGAGCCCCCAAATTGCTAAGTCCGCCACTGATTGCAGCTTCTAAGAATGAGAATTTCCTACTAGTATTTAACTGATACTGATTAAAACCATTACAGTATGTTGAAATAGCCTAAATATGGTTGTATTCATATATTACAGTTCTCTTACTGTTCACACTAACACATTTCAGTAGCCAGCACTATTGGTGCATTTGAGAAATACAGATTGATGTAGGTTATGAGGTTATTGGAAATTGGTTCTTGGCTATACTACACTGTATATGTTGTACATTAGCTGTTTTGTAATTACTTTAAATCAAAAGCACTAATTAGTATTCTAATTATTCTTGACAGCCCTACAAAATACAGTTAATAAAACCTTAATATAATTCTTGGACTAGGCTTTAGGGAAAGTAATTATGCGATTTATATTTAATATCCAATACTCTTGCTTCACGAAATGTGATTGAAAAATAACAATAAAACAATAATTGCTCAACTTAAACTGGTTTTTATTTTGTCTAAGTCACTGCCCAATGTTGTTAACTGTGCTCTGACTGGACACTATTAATGATGTCAGATCTTGTATCTCTCTCAGATTTCATGGTTGCCATGTTGAATTCAGCCGAGACCTGTGGCAGCTGAACTGACTGACTGACTGAACTGACAGATATTCACAAAGCTGTCGAAGGAGGGTGGAGTTGTTTAGTCAGAATCACATACCTACTTGCAGCGTCAAGGGAGAAAGACCCTTCGTATAGGTGATGCAGACATGTAAACTAGCTAAACAGACTCCATCACAGAACCTCTGTTCCCCACCCCGTCTGTCTGGACAGTTATCTACTAAAATCCCATTAAAAACTGTAGCCCACCCCCCACTTGAGTTTCGCAGACGTCGATAGATCCATGTGAGGGTTAAGTGGTGCTGGACGCTCAACAGCCGATAGAGTGGAGAGAGAGCCAGAGAAGACATGGAGAGATTGACAGTAGCAGGGAGAGACACTCTCTCCACATTCCTGAGGGGAATATGGTAATATGTTTCTCTGCCTTCTCTTCAGACGCCTGGACTGTCCCTCAAACGCGCCCATACACGTGTGTGCGGCCTTGAGATCCTCCATTGCAGCTTCCCACACTGATAACAGCTCGGTATTGATCCACAACCATCCACAACCATGTTCTGCATGGTCTGTGCAACGAATGATTCAGTACAATTTGCCGTTTTTAATTCCCCCCCCTTTAGAACATTATTGCGATTTGTACAAATTTTTGTGATCGCTTTAATGGATACAGCACATGAAGGAAATGAGACCTGTTACAATTCATGAACTCTACAGTGCGAGCTTTAATTGAGCAGGGAGGGTACCGCAGGTTGGCCAGATTCATCATCGGTCCCAGAGAAGCACGGTCAGCTGTGATTAAAAGTGAGTAGATGCACACTGTGCAGAAAGTTGTTTCCCTGCTTGAAAATCGAATAATAATTTGAAACCCTTAACCAAACAGACATTTTAATACCAACCCATCTGACAAAATTGCCTTTTTGTCTTCCTGTGGATATAAAGGACGCTTTAGTCTTGGTCTACGGAACCTGCGGGTCACGTGCAACATAAATGAAATTCAAGCAGTGATCGCCGAGTTCTCCCCCACTCGAGAGCGGCTGGGTAGGAAGAGAAGCCTCCTACCCACTGTAGGCAGCACAGCCTCGTATCTCAGATGTGTCGGCCCAGCGGTGCCGATCCAGACTGACGTGAGGTCACGTGAGGTCACGTGAGGTCACGTGGCTCCGCTTGCGGAGAGCCGAAGCTCGGAAAGAGCAAGTAGCCCAGCCCGGGCACTAAATTTAGGCCCGCGGCTGGGAGTCAGCCAAAATGAAGTGCTCGCTGCTTCACGCAGCAGCAGGTCTCAGTGGGTGGAGGAGAACCATGAAGGTGAAGCATCTGCACACCTCTGGCCCCCAGCCATCAGAAGGATGGATGGACGTGAGAGGGCGCCCGTCGGGAGGCCGACGACGTGGCACGTTACCGCCCAGGGTCGTCTCAAGGAGTCAGGAGGCGGGACTCTTTCAGGCTGTCTGTGGCAGCAGCCTGCTATAAGGTGACCTTTCTATTACAGTTCTAGATTATGAAATCACCGAGGTAATCCATGATACCTATTGGAATGGATTCAGATCTTGAACCAGATAGCGGTCAAACATACCAAACTGGCTGGACATGACATCACGGCACGTACGCCTTGCATGTCAATTTGATCCTCTCCGAATACAGGACGCTATGTTATTTCTGTTTAAATTGCTAAAGTGCTCAGTAGATCGATGGTACATTCAGTCTGTTTATGATATCCCCCAAGGCCCACTCTGCTGGAGAGATGATACCATAAATTTGACTGAGACCACAAATCATTTTTAATGAATCCCAGTTTTCCCTGTAGCTCAGGACAAGCCTCCCACCCCCCTGTTGCTTTTTATAAACAGAACAAAAATGAGTGTGCTGTCGTTACTTTGTGCTGCTAAGGACATTGAGACAAAATGATCTGATATGGGGGTTACAGACATCTAGCAGAGGGCTATGTTCATAGCGTGCTTCAACTCAGAATTTTGTTTCGTCTTCTCTGCAAAGTGTGCAGCCTCAACATTCACACAGCACTTATCTGGACATTAAAGATAATTGTCTTCATTGCCCCGTGGAACATTTGTATTCAAGAATACAACAGCCATTAGAGACGGAGGCTCTTTGCCATCTCATTACTTCACATCGCTGCTTATAGCGTGCGAGCGTCTCTCACAAGCAAAAGCGGAGAGCAAATAAGAACACAAGCCAAGCATGAAAGAGACAGGGGAAGACAGCCACACACCACCCTGTGCTGGGGAGGGACGCCGGCCACTGATGGATCAGGCTTCCGTTTAAATGTCATTCGGAAGTCCACGTCCCAGAGAATGGGCCCAACGCTGCCGTTCGTTTTTAATTCTGGGCATGTGCCAAGGCCCAGTGGGTCTCCAGGTACACAGGGAGTGGGGCGGTCATTTGTAATGGGGAAGACTTGGCCGTACGTACTCCTTAGGGAGATGAAACACACATCTTCCTTCTCGCCCTCACTCGTAAGTGTCTAACGGCTCTACGAAGGGTCATTATTACTCGGCCAAAGACCCGGGCAGGATGTACGGTAGGAGCCTGACTGTTCTGAAACACAGAAAAGTGATTAGGAGCTACTTTTGTTTTTTTCTGAATCACTGGTACTATTATTTCCAAATTATACATTAAAGAATGTGAACGCTGGATTTCTTCTTTACTTTAAACTCTGATGATTCCTTAGCAGATTTCAAACCTCCAGAGTCTCGTATTTTTCACCTGATTTACTGTCGAGAGATGGGGGATCACTTCAGACTCGATCCAAGCAGAATATATTGGACATATAGTCCACTGTAGTAGATTAGATGCTAACATGATGTACAGTGTGAAGGCAGCACAGAGCTGGCTTTGTGGAGTCATCCAATCACGAAGAGCCTGATGGATGATCAGGAGCTCTAATAAACATCTGAGAAAGGGACGCTCCTGTACGAGAAGTTCTCCTGGACTGACGGCTTCATAAAGAGGCCATTTCAGTGATGAGGCATAAGATACTGCATGGAAATAAAAACCTGCAATACGCCCACACCACACCACTGCAGTCAGAAGTGTGATGGTAACTTCTCGTGTAGAGTAGGTAGCATACGCATGTATAATCACACAACGGGTATTCAGGCAGGCTGCTTAGATTCGTGAGCAGGAATTTCCCCAGGCTGGCATTTTGCACGCCAGAACTTTGGAAGCCAGTTTTATCAGTTGCAATGATCTTCAGATTATCTTGATCGTGAATATCTATTATCTAAACGTAGGGTAAAATTCCAGTCACCAAGTTCAAAAATTTAATTTCCATTATATTTGGGAGGCACTGAGGCAACAATAGAACACAAGCGTTCTGCTGATTCTGCAGTCCGTTTCATTAGAAGCGTTGCATGACCAGATAAAAAAAAATGCATACAAGTGCATAAAAGTTGCAGGAAGTACCAGCCCTAGAAATCAAGAGAAGAGCTTAAAATGAATCCCTAGTGCAAATGTACTGCACACAGCCGTATGGATCATTCAGTCAATCCAGTCAGGTGCAGTACTCTCAGGTGATGCACGCTTGTAAGTCACAGCACCGTGGAATGTGCTAGGCCAATGTTTTCTCTCTTTCCATGTGAACAAGCTGTGTGAGTATTACCATCTACGCTTTCCTCAACGTGGAACGACTCGTTTGAGGACTCGGATCCTGGATTCGGCCACCATCAGCAGAAAGTAGGTGACCAGGGTCCATCTGGGTCATTTCGCCCTCTTGTTTGGAAGCTTGAGTCCAATGTGTGATTTGTGGCAGCTGCCAGATGAGTTTTGTTGCCTTGTTACCCTCCAAGACACCAGAGAGGTCCTGGGCTGCCGGTGGGGGGGCCTAACATGGTGTGACAGTTCCCCCATTGCACTCTAATGGAACGTATTGCGAGGAAAAAGCATCTCTCCTGCTATAAGAGCCCTTTCCTTTGATTTTAGCCGCCAGTGTCATCATGTGCATGTGACAGAACCGGACTATTATACCTTTAGTGGACCGTGCACCTTCCTCTCTTGATGACTAACCTTATTCTTGCCAGTAATATTAATAATTGCATAGTGCATGGCCTAGTGGTAGCACTTACGGCACAAGAGAAAATGATCTTTCATCATGCATATCCTGTAGTGCTTCTTCTGTTCACACTAGCCTAGTCCTTGGAGAACTCTGTATACTTTAGACCCAGATGGTTTAAGATTTCTCCAGATCAACAAGCGCTTAAATTGCTGTGTCACGGCATGACACTCTTCTTCTCACCCCTCCCCTCTTGTTGGTTAGTGTGTGTGTGTGTGTGTGTGTGTGTGTGTGTCCCCTCCCCTCTGTGTCAAGCCCCTACCTCACTCATCCATTAAGGTCCTGCTTTGCGGTGGTGTTTGTCATCGTTTGGCTTCACGTTAACTAAGTGCCCAACGATATTTGTGCTACAATGTGTGGATCCTCGTCTACTGAGTTCTGTGTGTTACTTTAGTGTTTTATCTTTGGTTTTAATAAACGTCTTTCTGCGTTAGAACGACTTGTCTCTACATCCGTGTCTCACCTTCTGACGTGCTGAACGCTGCATCAGTGCAACAGCTCTGTTAATACAGGTGGTGCGTAACATTTAAGAATGAGGCCGAAGATTCAGAAACATCCTTCATTTCCCTTGTTATGAAGGGTTTTGAACTTTACCATTGTTAGCATGACAACAGGCAGACACGCTTTCACAGGTCGTTCTGATTGTTGGCTGACCTTTCTGGATTCTTTTCTTTTCTTTCCCAGCTCAGCACACTGTCCAGGGGAAATCCATTCACATCAACAGCCTTTTACAGACGGCATTTCAACTTCATTTCTATGAGAAGTGGGGGATCTGACTCTTAGTACGTTTCCATTTCTTTTCTCAAATTTGTATTTTTTTTTCATCAAAAACAAAAGATGTGATTCTCAAATGATCAGGTTATATGACAAAATAATAGTATGATCATGTTGAACAGTATTGAACCTGGGATTGTTTTGTGCCATGATTCATATAGTGTT